>NW_027175423.1:0-254501 GCF_028021215.1 Eschrichtius robustus
TACAGCCCTGCAGTCCTTGTGACTTTTAAGCAACCATTAGCACTGGATTAAAAGCTGCTGTGGTGGGAAACAGCCACAAGGCGGCAGCATTATTACGTTTTCAACTCTTGTTACTAGGGCAACAGAGTCTTCCTGGAGGTAGTGTTCCGAGGTTGGAAATGAGAGTGGAATGTGCTGGGACAAGGCCCCAGAAGTTTATGTCTCCTTACTTATGTTTGTTTTTTAAATTTAATTTCTATTTCTTATCGGAGTAAATTTGATTAGAGTGTTGTGATTGTCTGGCTGGACAGAATCTGCTTAATGATTCATACATATGTCTGTTCATCTTTGGATCCTATTACCATGTGTAGTATTGCAAAATGTTGAGTAGACCTCCCTTGGTATTTGGTAGATATTTTGTCATTATATATTTTATATGTATTGGTGATTATATAATTCATATAGTTTATATGTTATAAGTTTATATACATTTAACACACATTACTCTATGTATGTTAGCCCCATAGTCCTATTTTATCCATCCTACCACCTTGCATTTTGGCTAACCATTACTTTGTTTTATAAATCTGTGAGTGTCTTTTTCTGTGGAAATATGTTCATTGGTAGCAATCTTAATATAACATGTACAAATGATATCAGAGGATATTTGTCAACCCTTTGACTTACTTAAACTAATAGGATTATTTCTAGGCTCATCTGTAGTCCTGAAAATGGCATTGTTCATTTTTATCCCAAGGCTAGTATTCCATTCTGTGCGTATACCATTTCTTCTTTGTACATTCATCTGTGTATGGACCTGTTTCTTACTTCCATGTCTTGGCTATTTCAATATTGCTGCAGTGCACATTTGCCTGCCGCTGTCTTTCCGGTTCTGGTGGTCTTAGGTTATAGGCCCAAAATGTGCCCTGCCGCCTCATATGTTAGCTCAATTTTTACCTTTAAAGCAGCTCCATCCAGTTTTCGTTAGTGCTGTTACCACTTTTCTTCCCACCAGCAGCTAAAAGTACACAGTTCTCTAAGACCCCTTCAGCATTGATAGTTTGTAGACTTTTTGCTGATGGTCATTTGACTGGTGTGAGCTGAAACCTTTTTGGAGGTTGGATTTGCATGAGGCTATTAATTCCTTATACCGAGCTTCAGGCATTTCATTGTTTTTTCTTTTCTTTTTTTTTTTTAAAGAGTGAGTACAACTTCCCTCTTCACATTGAGTTCTTGAAAAATTTGTCATGTGTTGAATTTCCTTGCCTAGTCCCTACCCCAGGGCATTTTTTGAGGGCGGGTGTCATTTACAGCGCTGCAGTCCTTGTGACTATTAAGCAACCATTAACACTGGGTTTAAAGCTGCTGTTGTGGGAAATAGCCACAAGGTGGCAGCATTATTACGTTATCAACTCTTGTTACTAGGGCAACGGAGTCTTCCTGGAGGCAGTGTTCCGAGGTTGGAAATGAGAGTGGAATGTGCTGCGACAAGCCCCCAGAAGTTTATGTCTCCTTACTTATGTTTCTTTTTTAAATTTAATTTCTATTTCTTATCGGAGTATATTTGATTAGAGTGTTGTGATTGTCTGGCTGTACAGAATCTGCTTAATGATTCATACATATGTCTGTTCATCTTCGGATCCTGTTACCATGTATGTTATTGCAGAATGTTGTGTAGATCTCCCTTGGTATTTGGTAGGTGTTTTGTCATTATATATTTTGTATGTATTGGTGATTATATAATTCATATAGTTTATATGGTATATGTTTATATACATTTAACAGACATTAGTATATGTATGTTAGCCCCATAGTCCTAATTTATCCATGCTGCCACCTTTCATTTTGGCTAACCATTAGTTTGTTTTAT
Source organism: Eschrichtius robustus (assembly GCF_028021215.1). NCBI lineage: Eukaryota > Metazoa > Chordata > Mammalia > Artiodactyla > Eschrichtiidae > Eschrichtius > Eschrichtius robustus. Next base: position 1,850 of record NW_027175423.1, read on the forward strand.
AAGTGTGTGAGTGTCTTTTTCTGTGGCAGTATGTTCATTGGTAGCAATCCTAGGACAACATGTATAAATGATATCATAGGATATTTGTCATTCCCTTTTGACTTACTTAACCCAATATGATTATTTCTGAGCTCACCTGTAGTCCTGAAAATGGCATTGTTCATTTTTGTCCCGAGGCTACTATTCCATTCTGTCCATATACCACTTCTTCTTTGTCTATTCATCTGTGTATGGACCTTGATTTTGCTTCCACGTCTTGGTATTTTCCATATTGCTGCAGTGCACATTTGCCTGCCTCTGTCTTTCCAATTCTAGTGATATTAGGTTATAGGCCCAAAAGGTGCCCTGCTGCATCATATGGTAGCTCAATGTTTACCTTTAAAGCAGCTCCATCCAGTTTTCGTTAGTGCTGTTACCACTTTACATCCCACCAGCAGCTAGAAGCTACACAGTTCTGTAAAACCCTTTCAACATTTATAGTTTGTAGACTTTTTGCTGATGGTCATTTGACTGGTGTGAGCTGAAACCTTTTTGGAGATTGGATTTGCATGAGGCTAATAATTCCTTATACCAAGCTTTAGGCATTTCCTTTTTTTCTTTTCTTTCTTTTTAAAGTGTGCATACAACTTCCCTCTTCCCATTGACTTTTTAAAAAATTTGCCATGTTTTGAATTTTCTTGCCTATTCCCGTCCCCAGGGCATTTTTTCAGGACAGGTGTCATTTACAGCCCTGCAGTCCTTGTGCCTATTAAGCAACAATTAGCACTGTGTTTACACCTGCTGTTGTGGGAAACAGCCACAATGCGGCAACATTATGACGTTTTCAAATCTTGTTAATAGGGCAACAGAGTCTTCCTGGAGGTAGAGTTCCAAGGTTATAAATTACAGTGGAATATGCTGGGGCAAGCCCCCAGAAGTTTATGTCTCCTTTCTTATGTTTGTTTTTAAAATTTAATTTCTATTTTTATCAGAGTAAATTTGATTAGAGTGTTGTGATTGTCTGGCTATACAGAACCTGCTTGATGATTCATACATATCTCTCTTCATCTTCGGATCCTGTTACCATGTATGTTATTGCAGAATGTTGTGTAGACCTTCCTTGGTATTTGGTAGGTGTTTTGTCATTATATATTTTACATTTATTGGTAATTTTATACTTCGTATAGTTTATATGTTATACGTTTATATACATTGAACATACATTAGTATATGTATGTTAGCCCCATAATCCTAATTTATCCATCCTCCCACTGGTCATTTTGGCTAACCATTTGTTTGTTTTATAAGTCTGTGAGTGTCTTTTTCTGTGGAAATACGTTCTTTGGTAGCAATCTTAAGATAACATGTAGAAATGATATCATAGGATATCTGTCATTCCCTTTTGACTTACTTAACCTAATATGATTATGTCTAGGCTCATCTGCAGTCCTGATAACGGCAGTGTTCATTTTTTTCCAGAGGCTACTATTCCATTCTGTCCGTATACCACTTCTTCCTTGTCATTCATCTGTGTATGGACCTTTTTCTTGCTTCCATGTCTTGGCTATTTCAATATTGCTGCAGTACACATTTGCCTACCTCTGTCTTTCCGATTCTGCTGCTCTTAGGTTATAGGCCCAAAAGGTGCCCTGCTGCATCATATGGTAGCTCAATTTTTACCTTTAAAGCAGCTCCATCCAGTTTTCGTTAGTGCTGTTACCACTTTACCTCCCACCAGCCGCTAGAAGGTACACAGTTCTCTAAAACCCCTTCAGCATTGATAGTTTGTAGACTTTTTGCTGATGGTCATTTGACTGGTGTGAGCTGAAACCTTTTTGGAGGTTGGATTTGCATGAGGCTAATAATTCCTTATACCGAGCTTTAGGCATCTCCTTTTTTTCTTTTCTCTTTTTTTCTAGAGTGATTACAGCTTCCCTCTTCATATTGAGTTCTTGAAAAATTTGTCATGTGTTGAATTTTCTTGGCTATTCCCTACCCAAGGGCATTTTTTGAGGGCAGGTGTCATTTACAGCCCTGCAATCCTTGTGACTATTAAGCGACCATTAGCACTGGATTTAAAGCTGCTGTTCTGGGAAACAGCCACAAGGCGGCAGCATTATTACGTTTTCAACTCTTGTTACTAGGGCAACGGAGTCTTCCTGGAGGTAGTGTTCCGAGGTTGGAAATGAGAGTGGAATGTGCTGGGACGAGGCCCCAGAAGTTTATGTCTCCTTACTTATGTTTGTTTTTTAAATTTAATTTCTATTTCTTATCGGAGTAAATTTGATTAGAGTGTTGTGATTGTCTGGCTGTACAGAATCTGCTTAATGATTCATACATATGTCTGTTCATCTTTGGATCCTATTACCATGTGTAGTATTGCAAAATGTTGAGTAGACCTCCCTTGGTATTTGGTAGATATTTTGTCATTATATATTTTATATGTATTGGTGATTATATAATTCATATAGTTTATATGTTATAAGTTTATATACATTTAACACACATTACTCTATGTATGTTAGCCCCATAGTCCTATTTTATCCATCCTACCACCTTGCATTTTGGCTAACCATTACTTTGTTTTATAAATCTGTGAGTGTCTTTTTCTGTGGAAATATGTTCATTGGTAGCAATCTTAATATAACATGTACAAATGATATCAGAGGATATTTGTCAACCCTTTGACTTACTTAAACTAATAGGATTATTTCTAGGCTCATCTGTAGTCCTGAAAATGGCATTGTTCATTTTTATCCCAAGGCTAGTATTCCATTCTGTGCGTATACCATTTCTTCTTTGTACATTCATCTGTGTATGGACCTGTTTCTTACTTCCATGTCTTGGCTATTTCAATATTGCTGCAGTGCACATTTGCCTGCCGCTGTCTTTCCGGTTCTGGTGGTCTTAGGTTATAGGCCCAAAATGTGCCCTGCCGCCTCATATGTTAGCTCAATTTTTACCTTGAAAGCAGCTCCATCCAGTTTTCGTTAGTGCTGTTACCACTTTTCTTCCCACCAGCAGCTAAAAGTACACAGTTCTCTAAGACCCCTTCAGCATTGATAGTTTGTAGACTTTTTGCTGATGGTCATTTGACTGGTGTGAGCTGAAACCTTTTTGGAGGTTGGATTTGCATGAGGCTATTAATTCCTTATACCGAGCTTCAGGCATTTCATTGTTTTTTCTTTTCTTTTTTTTTTTAAAGAGTGAGCACAACTTCCCTCTTCACATTGAGTTCTTGAAAAATTTGTCATGTGTTGAATTTCCTTGCCTAGTCCCTACCCCAGGGCATTTTTTGAGGGCGGGTGTCATTTACAGCGCTGCAGTCCTTGTGACTATTAAGCAACCATTAACACTGGGTTTAAAGCTGCTGTTGTGGGAAATAGCCACAAGGTGGCAGCATTGTTACGTTATCAACTCTTGTTACTAGGGCAACGGAGTCTTCCTGGAGGCAGTGTTCCGAGGTTGGAAATGAGAGTGGAATGTGCTGCGACAAGCCCCCAGAAGTTTATGTCTCCTTACTTATGTTTCTTTTTTAAATTTAATTTCTATTTCTTATCGGAGTATATTTGATTAGAGTGTTGTGATTGTCTGGCTGTACAGAATCTGCTTAATGATTCATACATATGTCTGTTCATCTTCGGATCCTGTTACCATGTATGTTATTGCAGAATGTTGTGTAGATCTCCCTTGGTATTTGGTAGGTGTTTTGTCATTATATATTTTGTATGTATTGGTGATTATATAATTCATATAGTTTATATGGTATATGTTTATATACATTTAACAGACATTAGTATATGTATGTTAGCCCCATAGTCCTAATTTATCCATGCTGCCACCTTTCATTTTGGCTAACCATTAGTTTGTTTTATAAGTGTGTGAGTGTCTTTTTCTGTGGCAGTATGTTCATTGGTAGCAATCCTAGGACAACATGTATAAATGATATCATAGGATATTTGTCATTCCCTTTTGACTTACTTAACCCAATATGATTATTTCTGAGCTCACCTGTAGTCCTGAAAATGGCATTGTTCATTTTTGTCCCGAGGCTACTATTCCATTCTGTCCATATACCACTTCTTCTTTGTCTATTCATCTGTGTATGGACCTTGATTTTGCTTCCACGTCTTGGTATTTTCCATATTGCTGCAGTGCACATTTGCCTGCCTCTGTCTTTCCAATTCTAGTGATATTAGGTTATAGGCCCAAAAGGTGCCCTGCTGCATCATATGGTAGCTCAATGTTTACCTTTAAAGCAGCTCCATCCAGTTTTCGTTAGTGCTGTTACCACTTTACATCCCACCAGCAGCTAGAAGCTACACAGTTCTGTAAAACCCTTTCAACATTTATAGTTTGTAGACTTTTTGCTGATGGTCATTTGACTGGTGTGAGCTGAAACCTTTTTGGAGGTTGGATTTGCATGAGGCTAATAATTCCTTATACCGAGCTTTAGGCATCTCCTTTTTTTCTTTTCTCTTTTTTTCTAGAGTGATTACAGCTTCCCTCTTCATATTGAGTTCTTGAAAAATTTGTCATGTGTTGAATTTTCTTGCCTATTCCCGTCCCCAGGGCATTTTCTCAGGACAGGTGTCATTTACAGCCCTGCAGTCCTTGTGCCTATTAAGCAACAATTAGCACTGTGTTTACACCTGCTGTTGTGGGAAACAGCCACAATGCGGCAACATTATGACGTTTTCAAATCTTGTTAATAGGGCAACAGAGTCTTCCTGGAGGTAGAGTTCCAAGGTTATAAATTACAGTGGAATATGCTGGGGCAAGCCCCCAGAAGTTTATGTCTCCTTTCTTATGTTTGTTTTTAAAATTTAATTTCTATTTTTATCAGAGTAAATTTGATTAGAGTGTTGTGATTGTCTGGCTATACAGAACCTGCTTGATGATTCATACATATCTCTCTTCATCTTCGGATCCTGTTACCATGTATGTTATTGCAGAATGTTGTGTAGACCTCCCTTGGTATTTGGTAGGTGTTTTGTCATTATATATTTTACATTTATTGGTAATTTTATACTTCGTATAGTTTATATGTTATACGTTTATATACATTGAACATACATTAGTATATGTATGTTAGCCCCATAATCCTAATTTATCCATCCTCCCACTGGTCATTTTGGCTAACCATTTGTTTGTTTTATAAGTCTGTGAGTGTCTTTTTCTGTGGAAATACGTTCTTTGGTAGCAATCTTAAGATAACATGTAGAAATGATATCATAGGATATCTGTCATTCCCTTTTGACTTACTTAACCTAATATGATTATGTCTAGGCTCATCTGCAGTCCTGATAACGGCAGTGTTCATTTTTTTCCGGAGGCTACTATTCCATTCTGTCCGTATACCACTTCTTCCTTGTCATTCATCTGTGTATGGACCTTTTTCTTGCTTCCATGTCTTGGCTATTTCAATATTGCTGCAGTACACATTTGCCTACCTCTGTCTTTCCGATTCTGCTGCTCTTAGGTTATAGGCCCAAAAGGTGCCCTGCTGCATCATATGGTAGCTCAATTTTTACCTTTAAAGCAGCTCCATCCAGTTTTCGTTAGTGCTGTTACCACTTTACCTCCCACCAGCCGCTAGAAGGTACACAGTTCTCTAAAACCCCTTCAGCATTGATAGTTTGTAGACTTTTTGCTGATGGTCATTTGACTGGTGTGAGCTGAAACCTTTTTGGAGGTTGGATTTGCATGAGGCTAATAATTCCTTATACCGAGCTTTAGGCATCTCCTTTTTTTCTTTTCTCTTTTTTTCTAGAGTGATTACAGCTTCCCTCTTCATATTGAGTTCTTGAAAAATTTGTCATGTGTTGAATTTTCTTGCCTATTCCCGTCCCCAGGGCATTTTCTCAGGACAGGTGTCATTTACAGCCCTGCAGTCCTTGTGCCTATTAAGCAACAATTAGCACTGTGTTTACACCTGCTGTTGTGGGAAACAGCCACAATGCGGCAACATTATGACGTTTTCAAATCTTGTTAATAGGGCAACAGAGTCTTCCTGGAGGTAGAGTTCCAAGGTTATAAATTACAGTGGAATATGCTGGGGCAAGCCCCCAGAAGTTTATGTCTCCTTTCTTATGTTTGTTTTTAAAATTTAATTTCTATTTTTATCAGAGTAAATTTGATTAGAGTGTTGTGATTGTCTGGCTATACAGAACCTGCTTGATGATTCATACATATCTCTCTTCATCTTCGGATCCTGTTACCATGTATGTTATTGCAGAATGTTGTGTAGACCTCCCTTGGTATTTGGTAGGTGTTTTGTCATTATATATTTTACATTTATTGGTAATTTTATACTTCGTATAGTTTATATGTTATACGTTTATATACATTGAACATACATTAGTATATGTATGTTAGCCCCATAATCCTAATTTATCCATCCTCCCACTGGTCATTTTGGCTAACCATTTGTTTGTTTTATAAGTCTGTGAGTGTCTTTTTCTGTGGAAATACGTTCTTTGGTAGCAATCTTAAGATAACATGTAGAAATGATATCATAGGATATCTGTCATTCCCTTTTGACTTACTTAACCTAATATGATTATGTCTAGGCTCATCTGCAGTCCTGATAACGGCAGTGTTCATTTTTTTCCGGAGGCTACTATTCCATTCTGTCCGTATACCACTTCTTCCTTGTCATTCATCTGTGTATGGACCTTTTTCTTGCTTCCATGTCTTGGCTATTTCAATATTGCTGCAGTACACATTTGCCTACCTCTGTCTTTCCGATTCTGCTGCTCTTAGGTTATAGGCCCAAAAGGTGCCCTGCTGCATCATATGGTAGCTCAATTTTTACCTTTAAAGCAGCTCCATCCAGTTTTCGTTAGTGCTGTTACCACTTTACCTCCCACCAGCCGCTAGAAGGTACACAGTTCTCTAAAACCCCTTCAGCATTGATAGTTTGTAGACTTTTTGCTGATGGTCATTTGACTGGTGTGAGCTGAAACCTTTTTGGAGGTTGGATTTGCATGAGGCTAATAATTCCTTATACCGAGCTTTAGGCATCTCCTTTTTTTCTTTTCTCTTTTTTTCTAGAGTGATTACAGCTTCCCTCTTCATATTGAGTTCTTGAAAAATTTGTCATGTGTTGAATTTTCTTGGCTATTCCCTACCCAAGGGCATTTTTTGAGGGCAGGTGTCATTTACAGCCCTGCAATCCTTGTGACTATTAAGCGACCATTAGCACTGGATTTAAAGCTGCTGTTCTGGGAAACAGCCACAAGGCGGCAGCATTATTACGTTTTCAACTCTTGTTACTAGGGCAACGGAGTCTTCCTGGAGGTAGTGTTCCGAGGTTGGAAATGAGAGTGGAATGTGCTGGGACAAGGCCCCAGAAGTTTATGTCTCCTTACTTATGTTTTTTTTTAAATTTAATTTCTATTTCTTATTGGAGTAAATTTGATTAGAGTGCTGTGATTGTCTGGCTGTACAGAATCTGCTTAATGATTCATACATATGTCTGTTCATCTTTGGATCCTATTACCATGTGTAGTATTGCAAAATGTTGAGTAGACGTCCCTTGGTATTTGGTAGATATTTTGTCATTATATATTTTATATGTATTGGTGATTATATAATTCATATAGTTTATATGTTATAAGTTTATATACGTTTAACACACATTACTCTATGTATGTTAGCCCCATAGTCCTAATTTATCCATCCTACCACCTTTCATTTTGGCTAACCATTACTTTGTTTTATAAATCTGTGAGTGTCTTTTTCTGTGGAAATATGTTCATTGGTAGCAATCTTAATATAACATGTACAAATGATATCAGAGGATATTTGTCAACCCTTTGACTTACTTAAACTAATAGGATTATTTCTAGGCTCATCTGTAGTCCTGAAAATGGCATTGTTCATTTTTATCCCAAGGCTAGTATTCCATTCTGTGCGTATACCATTTCTTCTTTGTACATTCATCTGTGTATGGACCTGTTTCTTACTTCCATGTCTTGGCTATTTCAATATTGCTGCAGTGCACATTTGCCTGCCGCTGTCTTTCCGGTTCTGGTGGTCTTAGGTTATAGGCCCAAAATGTGCCCTGCCGCCTCATATGTTAGCTCAATTTTTACCTTTAAAGCAGCTCCATCCAGTTTTCGTTAGTGCTGTTACCACTTTTCTTCCCACCAGCAGCTAAAAGTACACAGTTCTCTAAGACCCCTTCAGCATTGATAGTTTGTAGACTTTTTGCTGATGGTCATTTGACTGGTGTGAGCTGAAACCTTTTTGGAGGTTGGATTTGCATGAGGCTATTAATTCCTTATACCGAGCTTCAGGCATTTCATTGATTTTTCTTTTCTTTTTTTTTTTTAAAGAGTGAGCACAACTTCCCTCTTCACATTGAGTTCTTGAAAAATTTGTCATGTGTTGAATTTCCTTGCCTAGTCCCTACCCCAGGGCATTTTTTGAGGGCGGGTGTCATTTACAGCGCTGCAGTCCTTGTGACTATTAAGCAACCATTAACACTGGGTTTAAAGCTGCTGTTGTGGGAAATAGCCACAAGGTGGCAGCATTGTTACGTTATCAACTCTTGTTACTAGGGCAACGGAGTCTTCCTGGAGGCAGTGTTCCGAGGTTGGAAATGAGAGTGGAATGTGCTGCGACAAGCCCCCAGAAGTTTATGTCTCCTTACTTATGTTTCTTTTTTAAATTTAATTTCTATTTCTTATCGGAGTATATTTGATTAGAGTGTTGTGATTGTCTGGCTGTACAGAATCTGCTTAATGATTCATACATATGTCTGTTCATCTTCGGATCCTGTTACCATGTATGTTATTGCAGAATGTTGTGTAGATCTCCCTTGGTATTTGGTAGGTGTTTTGTCATTATATATTTTGTATGTATTGGTGATTATATAATTCATATAGTTTATATGGTATATGTTTATATACATTTAACAGACATTAGTATATGTATGTTAGCCCCATAGTCCTAATTTATCCATGCTGCCACCTTTCATTTTGGCTAACCATTAGTTTGTTTTATAAGTGTGTGAGTGTCTTTTTCTGTGGCAGTATGTTCATTGGTAGCAATCCTAGGACAACATGTATAAATGATATCATAGGATATTTGTCATTCCCTTTTGACTTACTTAACCCAATATGATTATTTCTGAGCTCACCTGTAGTCCTGAAAATGGCATTGTTCATTTTTGTCCCGAGGCTACTATTCCATTCTGTCCATATACCACTTCTTCTTTGTCTATTCATCTGTGTATGGACCTTGATTTTGCTTCCACGTCTTGGTATTTTCCATATTGCTGCAGTGCACATTTGCCTGCCTCTGTCTTTCCAATTCTAGTGATATTAGGTTATAGGCCCAAAAGGTGCCCTGCTGCATCATATGGTAGCTCAATGTTTACCTTTAAAGCAGCTCCATCCAGTTTTCGTTAGTGCTGTTACCACTTTACATCCCACCAGCAGCTAGAAGCTACACAGTTCTGTAAAACCCTTTCAACATTTATAGTTTGTAGACTTTTTGCTGATGGTCATTTGACTGGTGTGAGCTGAAACCTTTTTGGAGATTGGATTTGCATGAGGCTAATAATTCCTTATACCAAGCTTTAGGCATTTCCTTTTTTTCTTTTCTTTCTTTTTAAAGTGTGCATACAACTTCCCTCTTCCCATTGACTTTTTAAAAAATTTGCCATGTGTTGAATTTTCTTGCCTATTCCCGTCCCCAGGGCATTTTCTCAGGACAGGTGTCATTTACAGCCCTGCAGTCCTTGTGCCTATTAAGCAACAATTAGCACTGTGTTTACACCTGCTGTTGTGGGAAACAGCCACAATGCGGCAACATTATGACGTTTTCAAATCTTGTTAATAGGGCAACAGAGTCTTCCTGGAGGTAGAGTTCCAAGGTTATAAATTACAGTGGAATATGCTGGGGCAAGCCCCCAGAAGTTTATGTCTCCTTTCTTATGTTTGTTTTTAAAATTTAATTTCTATTTTTATCAGAGTAAATTTGATTAGAGTGTTGTGATTGTCTGGCTATACAGAACCTGCTTGATGATTCATACATATCTCTCTTCATCTTCGGATCCTGTTACCATGTATGTTATTGCAGAATGTTGTGTAGACCTCCCTTGGTATTTGGTAGGTGTTTTGTCATTATATATTTTACATTTATTGGTAATTTTATACTTCGTATAGTTTATATGTTATACGTTTATATACATTGAACATACATTAGTATATGTATGTTAGCCCCATAATCCTAATTTATCCATCCTCCCACTGGTCATTTTGGCTAACCATTTGTTTGTTTTATAAGTCTGTGAGTGTCTTTTTCTGTGGAAATACGTTCTTTGGTAGCAATCTTAAGATAACATGTAGAAATGATATCATAGGATATCTGTCATTCCCTTTTGACTTACTTAACCTAATATGATTATGTCTAGGCTCATCTGCAGTCCTGATAACGGCAGTGTTCATTTTTTTCCGGAGGCTACTATTCCATTCTGTCCGTATACCACTTCTTCCTTGTCATTCATCTGTGTATGGACCTTTTCCTTGCTTCCATGTCTTGGCTATTTCAATATTGCTGCAGTACACATTTGCCTACCTCTGTCTTTCCGATTCTGCTGCTCTTAGGTTATAGGCCCAAAAGGTGCCCTGCTGCATCATATGGTAGCTCAATTTTTACCTTTAAAGCAGCTCCATCCAGTTTTCGTTAGTGCTGTTACCACTTTACCTCCCACCAGCCGCTAGAAGGTACACAGTTCTCTAAAACCCCTTCAGCATTGATAGTTTGTAGACTTTTTGCTGATGGTCATTTGACTGGTGTGAGCTGAAACCTTTTTGGAGGTTGGATTTGCATGAGGCTAATAATTCCTTATACCGAGCTTTAGGCATCTCCTTTTTTTCTTTTCTCTTTTTTTCTAGAGTGATTACAGCTTCCCTCTTCATATTGAGTTCTTGAAAAATTTGTCATGTGTTGAATTTTCTTGGCTATTCCCTACCCAAGGGCATTTTTTGAGGGCAGGTGTCATTTACAGCCCTGCAATCCTTGTGACTATTAAGCGACCATTAGCACTGGATTTAAAGCTGCTGTTCTGGGAAACAGCCACAAGGCGGCAGCATTATTACGTTTTCAACTCTTGTTAATAGGGCAACGGAGTCTTCCTGGAGGTAGTGTTCCGAGGTTGGAAATGAGAGTGGAATGTGCTGGGACAAGGCCCCAGAAGTTTATGTCTCCTTACTTATGTTTTTTTTTAAATTTAATTTCTATTTCTTATTGGAGTAAATTTGATTAGAGTGCTGTGATTGTCTGGCTGTACAGAATCTGCTTAATGATTCATACACATGTCTGTTCATCTTTGGATCCTATTACCATGTGTAGTATTGCAAAATGTTGAGTAGACGTCCCTTGGTATTTGGTAGATATTTTGTCATTATATATTTTATATGTATTGGTGATTATATAATTCATATAGTTTATATGTTATAAGTTTATATACGTTTAACACACATTACTCTATGTATGTTAGCCCCATAGTCCTAATTTATCCATCCTACCACCTTTCATTTTGGCTAACCATTACTTTGTTTTATAAATCTGTGAGTGTCTTTTTCTGTGGAAATATGTTCATTGGTAGCAATCTTAATATAACATGTACAAATGATATCAGAGGATATTTGTCAACCCTTTGACTTACTTAAACTAATAGGATTATTTCTAGGCTCATCTGTAGTCCTGAAAATGGCATTGTTCATTTTTATCCCAAGGCTAGTATTCCATTCTGTGCGTATACCATTTCTTCTTTGTACATTCATCTGTGTATGGACCTGTTTCTTACTTCCATGTCTTGGCTATTTCAATATTGCTGCAGTGCACATTTGCCTGCCGCTGTCTTTCCGGTTCTGGTGGTCTTAGGTTATAGGCCCAAAATGTGCCCTGCCGCCTCATATGTTAGCTCAATTTTTACCTTTAAAGCAGCTCCATCCAGTTTTCGTTAGTGCTGTTACCACTTTTCTTCCCACCAGCAGCTAAAAGTACACAGTTCTCTAAGACCCCTTCAGCATTGATAGTTTGTAGACTTTTTGCTGATGGTCATTTGACTGGTGTGAGCTGAAACCTTTTTGGAGGTTGGATTTGCATGAGGCTATTAATTCCTTATACCGAGCTTCAGGCATTTCATTGTTTTTTCTTTTCTTTTTTTTTTTTAAAGAGTGAGCACAACTTCCCTCTTCACATTGAGTTCTTGAAAAATTTGTCATGTGTTGAATTTCCTTGCCTAGTCCCTACCCCAGGGCATTTTTTGAGGGCGGGTGTCATTTACAGCGCTGCAGTCCTTGTGACTATTAAGCAACCATTAACACTGGGTTTAAAGCTGCTGTTGTGGGAAATAGCCACAAGGTGGCAGCATTGTTACGTTATCAACTCTTGTTACTAGGGCAACGGAGTCTTCCTGGAGGCAGTGTTCCGAGGTTGGAAATGAGAGTGGAATGTGCTGCGACAAGCCCCCAGAAGTTTATGTCTCCTTACTTATGTTTCTTTTTTAAATTTAATTTCTATTTCTTATCGGAGTATATTTGATTAGAGTGTTGTGATTGTCTGGCTGTACAGAATCTGCTTAATGATTCATACATATGTCTGTTCATCTTCGGATCCTGTTACCATGTATGTTATTGCAGAATGTTGTGTAGATCTCCCTTGGTATTTGGTAGGTGTTTTGTCATTATATATTTTGTATGTATTGGTGATTATATAATTCATATAGTTTATATGGTATATGTTTATATACATTTAACAGACATTAGTATATGTATGTTAGCCCCATAGTCCTAATTTATCCATGCTGCCACCTTTCATTTTGGCTAACCATTAGTTTGTTTTATAAGTGTGTGAGTGTCTTTTTCTGTGGCAGTATGTTCATTGGTAGCAATCCTAGGACAACATGTATAAATGATATCATAGGATATTTGTCATTCCCTTTTGACTTACTTAACCCAATATGATTATTTCTGAGCTCACCTGTAGTCCTGAAAATGGCATTGTTCATTTTTGTCCCGAGGCTACTATTCCATTCTGTCCATATACCACTTCTTCTTTGTCTATTCATCTGTGTATGGACCTTGATTTTGCTTCCACGTCTTGGTATTTTCCATATTGCTGCAGTGCACATTTGCCTGCCTCTGTCTTTCCAATTCTAGTGATATTAGGTTATAGGCCCAAAAGGTGCCCTGCTGCATCATATGGTAGCTCAATGTTTACCATTAAAGCAGCTCCATCCAGTTTTCGTTAGTGCTGTTACCACTTTACATCCCACCAGCAGCTAGAAGCTACACAGTTCTGTAAAACCCTTTCAACATTTATAGTTTGTAGACTTTTTGCTGATGGTCATTTGACTGGTGTGAGCTGAAACCTTTTTGGAGATTGGATTTGCATGAGGCTAATAATTCCTTATACCAAGCTTTAGGCATTTCCTTTTTTTCTTTTCTTTCTTTTTAAAGTGTGCATACAACTTCCCTCTTCCCATTGACTTTTTAAAAAATTTGCCATGTGTTGAATTTTCTTGCCTATTCCCGTCCCCAGGGCATTTTCTCAGGACAGGTGTCATTTACAGCCCTGCAGTCCTTGTGCCTATTAAGCAACAATTAGCACTGTGTTTACACCTGCTGTTGTGGGAAACAGCCACAATGCGGCAACATTATGACGTTTTCAAATCTTGTTAATAGGGCAACAGAGTCTTCCTGGAGGTAGAGTTCCAAGGTTATAAATTACAGTGGAATATGCTGGGGCAAGCCCCCAGAAGTTTATGTCTCCTTTCTTATGTTTGTTTTTAAAATTTAATTTCTATTTTTATCAGAGTAAATTTGATTAGAGTGTTGTGATTGTCTGGCTATACAGAACCTGCTTGATGATTCATACATAACTCTCTTCATCTTCGGATCCTGTTACCATGTATGTTATTGCAGAATGTTGTGTAGACCTCCCTTGGTATTTGGTAGGTGTTTTGTCATTATATATTTTACATTTATTGGTAATTTTATACTTCGTATAGTTTATATGTTATACGTTTATATACATTGAACATACATTAGTATATGTATGTTAGCCCCATAATCCTAATTTATCCATCCTCCCACTGGTCATTTTGGCTAACCATTTGTTTGTTTTATAAGTCTGTGAGTGTCTTTTTCTGTGGAAATACGTTCTTTGGTAGCAATCTTAAGATAACATGTAGAAATGATATCATAGGATATCTGTCATTCCCTTTTGACTTACTTAACCTAATATGATTATGTCTAGGCTCATCTGCAGTCCTGATAACGGCAGTGTTCATTTTTTTCCGGAGGCTACTATTCCATTCTGTCCGTATACCACTTCTTCCTTGTCATTCATCTGTGTATGGACCTTTTTCTTGCTTCCATGTCTTGGCTATTTCAATATTGCTGCAGTACACATTTGCCTACCTCTGTCTTTCCGATTCTGCTGCTCTTAGGTTATAGGCCCAAAAGGTGCCCTGCTGCATCATATGGTAGCTCAATTTTTACCTTTAAAGCAGCTCCATCCAGTTTTCGTTAGTGCTGTTACCACTTTACCTCCCACCAGCCGCTAGAAGGTACACAGTTCTCTAAAACCCCTTCAGCATTGATAGTTTGTAGACTTTTTGCTGATGGTCATTTGACTGGTGTGAGCTGAAACCTTTTTGGAGGTTGGATTTGCATGAGGCTAATAATTCCTTATACCGAGCTTTAGGCATCTCCTTTTTTTCTTTTCTCTTTTTTTCTAGAGTGATTACAGCTTCCCTCTTCATATTGAGTTCTTGAAAAATTTGTCATGTGTTGAATTTTCTTGGCTATTCCCTACCCAAGGGCATTTTTTGAGGGCAGGTGTCATTTACAGCCCTGCAATCCTTGTGACTATTAAGCGACCATTAGCACTGGATTTAAAGCTGCTGTTCTGGGAAACAGCCACAAGGCGGCAGCATTATTACGTTTTCAACTCTTGTTACTAGGGCAACGGAGTCTTCCTGGAGGTAGTGTTCCGAGGTTGGAAATGAGAGTGGAATGTGCTGGGACAAGGCCCCAGAAGTTTATGTCTCCTTACTTATGTTTTTTTTTAAATTTAATTTCTATTTCTTATTGGAGTAAATTTGATTAGAGTGCTGTGATTGTCTGGCTGTACAGAATCTGCTTAATGATTCATACATATGTCTGTTCATCTTTTGATCCTATTACCATGTGTAGTATTGCAAAATGTTGAGTAGACGTCCCTTGGTATTTGGTAGATATTTTGTCATTATATATTTTATATGTATTGGTGATTATATAATTCATATAGTTTATATGTTATAAGTTTATATACGTTTAACACACATTACTCTATGTATGTTAGCCCCATAGTCCTAATTTATCCATCCTACCACCTTTCATTTTGGCTAACCGTTACTTTGTTTTATAAATCTGTGAGTGTCTTTTTCTGTGGAAATATGTTCATTGGTAGCAATCTTAATATAACATGTACAAATGATATCAGAGGATATTTGTCAACCCTTTGACTTACTTAAACTAATAGGATTATTTCTAGGCTCATCTGTAGTCCTGAAAATGGCATTGTTCATTTTTATCCCAAGGCTAGTATTCCATTCTGTGCGTATACCATTTCTTCTTTGTACATTCATCTGTGTATGGACCTGTTTCTTACTTCCATGTCTTGGCTATTTCAATATTGCTGCAGTGCACATTTGCCTGCCGCTGTCTTTCCGGTTCTGGTGGTCTTAGGTTATAGGCCCAAAATGTGCCCTGCCGCCTCATATGTTAGCTCAATTTTTACCTTTAAAGCAGCTCCATCCAGTTTTCGTTAGTGCTGTTACCACTTTTCTTCCCACCAGCAGCTAAAAGTACACAGTTCTCTAAGACCCCTTCAGCATTGATAGTTTGTAGACTTTTTGCTGATGGTCATTTGACTGGTGTGAGCTGAAACCTTTTTGGAGGTTGGATTTGCATGAGGCTATTAATTCCTTATACCGAGCTTCAGGCATTTCATTGTTTTTTCTTTTCTTTTTTTTTTTTAAAGAGTGAGCACAACTTCCCTCTTCACATTGAGTTCTTGAAAAATTTGTCATGTGTTGAATTTCCTTGCCTAGTCCCTACCCCAGGGCATTTTTTGAGGGCGGGTGTCATTTACAGCGCTGCAGGCCTTGTGACTATTAAGCAACCATTAACACTGGGTTTAAAGCTGCTGTTGTGGGAAATAGCCACAAGGTGGCAGCATTGTTACGTTATCAACTCTTGTTACTAGGGCAACGGAGTCTTCCTGGAGGCAGTGTTCCGAGGTTGGAAATGAGAGTGGAATGTGCTGCGACAAGCCCCCAGAAGTTTATGTCTCCTTACTTATGTTTCTTTTTTAAATTTAATTTCTATTTCTTATCGGAGTATATTTGATTAGAGTGTTGTGATTGTCTGGCTGTACAGAATCTGCTTAATGATTCATACATATGTCTGTTCATCTTCGGATCCTGTTACCATGTATGTTATTGCAGAATGTTGTGTAGATCTCCCTTGGTATTTGGTAGGTGTTTTGTCATTATATATTTTGTATGTATTGGTGATTATATAATTCATATAGTTTATATGGTATATGTTTATATACATTTAACAGACATTAGTATATGTATGTTAGCCCCATAGTCCTAATTTATCCATGCTGCCACCTTTCATTTTGGCTAACCATTAGTTTGTTTTATAAGTGTGTGAGTGTCTTTTTCTGTGGCAGTATGTTCATTGGTAGCAATCCTAGGACAACATGTATAAATGATATCATAGGATATTTGTCATTCCCTTTTGACTTACTTAACCCAATATGATTATTTCTGAGCTCACCTGTAGTCCTGAAAATGGCATTGTTCATTTTTGTCCCGAGGCTACTATTCCATTCTGTCCATATACCACTTCTTCTTTGTCTATTCATCTGTGTATGGACCTTGATTTTGCTTCCACGTCTTGGTATTTTCCATATTGCTGCAGTGCACATTTGCCTGCCTCTGTCTTTCCAATTCTAGTGATATTAGGTTATAGGCCCAAAAGGTGCCCTGCTGCATCATATGGTAGCTCAATGTTTACCTTTAAAGCAGCTCCATCCAGTTTTCGTTAGTGCTGTTACCACTTTACATCCCACCAGCAGCTAGAAGCTACACAGTTCTGTAAAACCCTTTCAACATTTATAGTTTGTAGACTTTTTGCTGATGGTCATTTGACTGGTGTGAGCTGAAACCTTTTTGGAGATTGGATTTGCATGAGGCTAATAATTCCTTATACCAAGCTTTAGGCATTTCCTTTTTTTCTTTTCTTTCTTTTTAAAGTGTGCATACAACTTCCCTCTTCCCATTGACTTTTTAAAAAATTTGCCATGTGTTGAATTTTCTTGCCTATTCCCGTCCCCAGGGCATTTTCTCAGGACAGGTGTCATTTACAGCCCTGCAGTCCTTGTGCCTATTAAGCAACAATTAGCACTGTGTTTACACCTGCTGTTGTGGGAAACAGCCACAATGCGGCAACATTATGACGTTTTCAAATCTTGTTAATAGGGCAACAGAGTCTTCCTGGAGGTAGAGTTCCAAGGTTATAAATTACAGTGGAATATGCTGGGGCAAGCCCCCAGAAGTTTATGTCTCCTTTCTTATGTTTGTTTTTAAAATTTAATTTCTATTTTTATCAGAGTAAATTTGATTAGAGTGTTGTGATTGTCTGGCTATACAGAACCTGCTTGATGATTCATACATATCTCTCTTCATCTTCGGATCCTGTTACCATGTATGTTATTGCAGAATGTTGTGTAGACCTCCCTTGGTATTTGGTAGGTGTTTTGTCATTATATATTTTACATTTATTGGTAATTTTATACTTCGTATAGTTTATATGTTATACGTTTATATACATTGAACATACATTAGTATATGTATGTTAGCCCCATAATCCTAATTTATCCATCCTCCCACTGGTCATTTTGGCTAACCATTTGTTTGTTTTATAAGTCTGTGAGTGTCTTTTTCTGTGGAAATACGTTCTTTGGTAGCAATCTTAAGATAACATGTAGAAATGATATCATAGGATATCTGTCATTCCCTTTTGACTTACTTAACCTAATATGATTATGTCTAGGCTCATCTGCAGTCCTGATAACGGCAGTGTTCATTTTTTTCCGGAGGCTACTATTCCATTCTGTCCGTATACCACTTCTTCCTTGTCATTCATCTGTGTATGGACCTTTTCCTTGCTTCCATGTCTTGGCTATTTCAATATTGCTGCAGTACACATTTGCCTACCTCTGTCTTTCCGATTCTGCTGCTCTTAGGTTATAGGCCCAAAAGGTGCCCTGCTGCATCATATGGTAGCTCAATTTTTACCTTTAAAGCAGCTCCATCCAGTTTTCGTTAGTGCTGTTACCACTTTACCTCCCACCAGCCGCTAGAAGGTACACAGTTCTCTAAAACCCCTTCAGCATTGATAGTTTGTAGACTTTTTGCTGATGGTCATTTGACTGGTGTGAGCTGAAACCTTTTTGGAGGTTGGATTTGCATGAGGCTAATAATTCCTTATACCGAGCTTTAGGCATCTCCTTTTTTTCTTTTCTCTTTTTTTCTAGAGTGATTACAGCTTCCCTCTTCATATTGAGTTCTTGAAAAATTTGTCATGTGTTGAATTTTCTTGGCTATTCCCTACCCAAGGGCATTTTTTGAGGGCAGGTGTCATTTACAGCCCTGCAATCCTTGTGACTATTAAGCGACCATTAGCACTGGATTTAAAGCTGCTGTTCTGGGAAACAGCCACAAGGCGGCAGCATTATTACGTTTTCAACTCTTGTTACTAGGGCAACGGAGTCTTCCTGGAGGTAGTGTTCCGAGGTTGGAAATGAGAGTGGAATGTGCTGGGACAAGGCCCCAGAAGTTTATGTCTCCTTACTTATGTTTTTTTTTAAATTTAATTTCTATTTCTTATTGGAGTAAATTTGATTAGAGTGCTGTGATTGTCTGGCTGTACAGAATCTGCTTAATGATTCATACATATGTCTGTTCATCTTTTGATCCTATTACCATGTGTAGTATTGCAAAATGTTGAGTAGACGTCCCTTGGTATTTGGTAGATATTTTGTCATTATATATTTTATATGTATTGGTGATTATATAATTCATATAGTTTATATGTTATAAGTTTATATACGTTTAACACACATTACTCTATGTATGTTAGCCCCATAGTCCTAATTTATCCATCCTACCACCTTTCATTTTGGCTAACCGTTACTTTGTTTTATAAATCTGTGAGTGTCTTTTTCTGTGGAAATATGTTCATTGGTAGCAATCTTAATATAACATGTACAAATGATATCAGAGGATATTTGTCAACCCTTTGACTTACTTAAACTAATAGGATTATTTCTAGGCTCATCTGTAGTCCTGAAAATGGCATTGTTCATTTTTATCCCAAGGCTAGTATTCCATTCTGTGCGTATACCATTTCTTCTTTGTACATTCATCTGTGTATGGACCTGTTTCTTACTTCCATGTCTTGGCTATTTCAATATTGCTGCAGTGCACATTTGCCTGCCGCTGTCTTTCCGGTTCTGGTGGTCTTAGGTTATAGGCCCAAAATGTGCCCTGCCGCCTCATATGTTAGCTCAATTTTTACCTTTAAAGCAGCTCCATCCAGTTTTCGTTAGTGCTGTTACCACTTTTCTTCCCACCAGCAGCTAAAAGTACACAGTTCTCTAAGACCCCTTCAGCATTGATAGTTTGTAGACTTTTTGCTGATGGTCATTTGACTGGTGTGAGCTGAAACCTTTTTGGAGGTTGGATTTGCATGAGGCTATTAATTCCTTATACCGAGCTTCAGGCATTTCATTGTTTTTTCTTTTCTTTTTTTTTTTTAAAGAGTGAGCACAACTTCCCTCTTCACATTGAGTTCTTGAAAAATTTGTCATGTGTTGAATTTCCTTGCCTAGTCCCTACCCCAGGGCATTTTTTGAGGGCGGGTGTCATTTACAGCGCTGCAGGCCTTGTGACTATTAAGCAACCATTAACACTGGGTTTAAAGCTGCTGTTGTGGGAAATAGCCACAAGGTGGCAGCATTGTTACGTTATCAACTCTTGTTACTAGGGCAACGGAGTCTTCCTGGAGGCAGTGTTCCGAGGTTGGAAATGAGAGTGGAATGTGCTGCGACAAGCCCCCAGAAGTTTATGTCTCCTTACTTATGTTTCTTTTTTAAATTTAATTTCTATTTCTTATCGGAGTATATTTGATTAGAGTGTTGTGATTGTCTGGCTGTACAGAATCTGCTTAATGATTCATACATATGTCTGTTCATCTTCGGATCCTGTTACCATGTATGTTATTGCAGAATGTTGTGTAGATCTCCCTTGGTATTTGGTAGGTGTTTTGTCATTATATATTTTGTATGTATTGGTGATTATATAATTCATATAGTTTATATGGTATATGTTTATATACATTTAACAGACATTAGTATATGTATGTTAGCCCCATAGTCCTAATTTATCCATGCTGCCACCTTTCATTTTGGCTAACCATTAGTTTGTTTTATAAGTGTGTGAGTGTCTTTTTCTGTGGCAGTATGTTCATTGGTAGCAATCCTAGGACAACATGTATAAATGATATCATAGGATATTTGTCATTCCCTTTTGACTTACTTAACCCAATATGATTATTTCTGAGCTCACCTGTAGTCCTGAAAATGGCATTGTTCATTTTTGTCCCGAGGCTACTATTCCATTCTGTCCATATACCACTTCTTCTTTGTCTATTCATCTGTGTATGGACCTTGATTTTGCTTCCACGTCTTGGTATTTTCCATATTGCTGCAGTGCACATTTGCCTGCCTCTGTCTTTCCAATTCTAGTGATATTAGGTTATAGGCCCAAAAGGTGCCCTGCTGCATCATATGGTAGCTCAATGTTTACCTTTAAAGCAGCTCCATCCAGTTTTCGTTAGTGCTGTTACCACTTTACATCCCACCAGCAGCTAGAAGCTACACAGTTCTGTAAAACCCTTTCAACATTTATAGTTTGTAGACTTTTTGCTGATGGTCATTTGACTGGTGTGAGCTGAAACCTTTTTGGAGATTGGATTTGCATGAGGCTAATAATTCCTTATACCAAGCTTTAGGCATTTCCTTTTTTTCTTTTCTTTCTTTTTAAAGTGTGCATACAACTTCCCTCTTCCCATTGACTTTTTAAAAAATTTGCCATGTGTTGAATTTTCTTGCCTATTCCCGTCCCCAGGGCATTTTCTCAGGACAGGTGTCATTTACAGCCCTGCAGTCCTTGTGCCTATTAAGCAACAATTAGCACTGTGTTTACACCTGCTGTTGTGGGAAACAGCCACAATGCGGCAACATTATGACGTTTTCAAATCTTGTTAATAGGGCAACAGAGTCTTCCTGGAGGTAGAGTTCCAAGGTTATAAATTACAGTGGAATATGCTGGGGCAAGCCCCCAGAAGTTTATGTCTCCTTTCTTATGTTTGTTTTTAAAATTTAATTTCTATTTTTATCAGAGTAAATTTGATTAGAGTGCTGTGATTGTCTGGCTGTACAGAATCTGCTTAATGATTCATACATATGTCTGTTCATCTTTTGATCCTATTACCATGTGTAGTATTGCAAAATGTTGAGTAGACGTCCCTTGGTATTTGGTAGATATTTTGTCATTATATATTTTATATGTATTGGTGATTATATAATTCATATAGTTTATATGTTATAAGTTTATATACGTTTAACACACATTACTCTATGTATGTTAGCCCCATAGTCCTAATTTATCCATCCTACCACCTTTCATTTTGGCTAACCGTTACTTTGTTTTATAAATCTGTGAGTGTCTTTTTCTGTGGAAATATGTTCATTGGTAGCAATCTTAATATAACATGTACAAATGATATCAGAGGATATTTGTCAACCCTTTGACTTACTTAAACTAATAGGATTATTTCTAGGCTCATCTGTAGTCCTGAAAATGGCATTGTTCATTTTTATCCCAAGGCTAGTATTCCATTCTGTGCGTATACCATTTCTTCTTTGTACATTCATCTGTGTATGGACCTGTTTCTTACTTCCATGTCTTGGCTATTTCAATATTGCTGCAGTGCACATTTGCCTGCCGCTGTCTTTCCGGTTCTGGTGGTCTTAGGTTATAGGCCCAAAATGTGCCCTGCCGCCTCATATGTTAGCTCAATTTTTACCTTTAAAGCAGCTCCATCCAGTTTTCGTTAGTGCTGTTACCACTTTTCTTCCCACCAGCAGCTAAAAGTACACAGTTCTCTAAGACCCCTTCAGCATTGATAGTTTGTAGACTTTTTGCTGATGGTCATTTGACTGGTGTGAGCTGAAACCTTTTTGGAGGTTGGATTTGCATGAGGCTATTAATTCCTTATACCGAGCTTCAGGCATTTCATTGTTTTTTCTTTTCTTTTTTTTTTTTAAAGAGTGAGCACAACTTCCCTCTTCACATTGAGTTCTTGAAAAATTTGTCATGTGTTGAATTTCCTTGCCTAGTCCCTACCCCAGGGCATTTTTTGAGGGCGGGTGTCATTTACAGCGCTGCAGGCCTTGTGACTATTAAGCAACCATTAACACTGGGTTTAAAGCTGCTGTTGTGGGAAATAGCCACAAGGTGGCAGCATTGTTACGTTATCAACTCTTGTTACTAGGGCAACGGAGTCTTCCTGGAGGCAGTGTTCCGAGGTTGGAAATGAGAGTGGAATGTGCTGCGACAAGCCCCCAGAAGTTTATGTCTCCTTACTTATGTTTCTTTTTTAAATTTAATTTCTATTTCTTATCGGAGTATATTTGATTAGAGTGTTGTGATTGTCTGGCTGTACAGAATCTGCTTAATGATTCATACATATGTCTGTTCATCTTCGGATCCTGTTACCATGTATGTTATTGCAGAATGTTGTGTAGATCTCCCTTGGTATTTGGTAGGTGTTTTGTCATTATATATTTTGTATGTATTGGTGATTATATAATTCATATAGTTTATATGGTATATGTTTATATACATTTAACAGACATTAGTATATGTATGTTAGCCCCATAGTCCTAATTTATCCATGCTGCCACCTTTCATTTTGGCTAACCATTAGTTTGTTTTATAAGTGTGTGAGTGTCTTTTTCTGTGGCAGTATGTTCATTGGTAGCAATCCTAGGACAACATGTATAAATGATATCATAGGATATTTGTCATTCCCTTTTGACTTACTTAACCCAATATGATTATTTCTGAGCTCACCTGTAGTCCTGAAAATGGCATTGTTCATTTTTGTCCCGAGGCTACTATTCCATTCTGTCCATATACCACTTCTTCTTTGTCTATTCATCTGTGTATGGACCTTGATTTTGCTTCCACGTCTTGGTATTTTCCATATTGCTGCAGTGCACATTTGCCTGCCTCTGTCTTTCCAATTCTAGTGATATTAGGTTATAGGCCCAAAAGGTGCCCTGCTGCATCATATGGTAGCTCAATGTTTACCTTTAAAGCAGCTCCATCCAGTTTTCGTTAGTGCTGTTACCACTTTACATCCCACCAGCAGCTAGAAGCTACACAGTTCTGTAAAACCCTTTCAACATTTATAGTTTGTAGACTTTTTGCTGATGGTCATTTGACTGGTGTGAGCTGAAACCTTTTTGGAGATTGGATTTGCATGAGGCTAATAATTCCTTATACCAAGCTTTAGGCATTTCCTTTTTTTCTTTTCTTTCTTTTTAAAGTGTGCATACAACTTCCCTCTTCCCATTGACTTTTTAAAAAATTTGCCATGTGTTGAATTTTCTTGCCTATTCCCGTCCCCAGGGCATTTTCTCAGGACAGGTGTCATTTACAGCCCTGCAGTCCTTGTGCCTATTAAGCAACAATTAGCACTGTGTTTACACCTGCTGTTGTGGGAAACAGCCACAATGCGGCAACATTATGACGTTTTCAAATCTTGTTAATAGGGCAACAGAGTCTTCCTGGAGGTAGAGTTCCAAGGTTATAAATTACAGTGGAATATGCTGGGGCAAGCCCCCAGAAGTTTATGTCTCCTTTCTTATGTTTGTTTTTAAAATTTAATTTCTATTTTTATCAGAGTAAATTTGATTAGAGTGTTGTGATTGTCTGGCTATACAGAACCTGCTTGATGATTCATACATATCTCTCTTCATCTTCGGATCCTGTTACCATGTATGTTATTGCAGAATGTTGTGTAGACCTCCCTTGGTATTTGGTAGGTGTTTTGTCATTATATATTTTACATTTATTGGTAATTTTATACTTCGTATAGTTTATATGTTATACGTTTATATACATTGAACATACATTAGTATATGTATGTTAGCCCCATAATCCTAATTTATCCATCCTCCCACTGGTCATTTTGGCTAACCATTTGTTTGTTTTATAAGTCTGTGAGTGTCTTTTTCTGTGGAAATACGTTCTTTGGTAGCAATCTTAAGATAACATGTAGAAATGATATCATAGGATATCTGTCATTCCCTTTTGACTTACTTAACCTAATATGATTATGTCTAGGCTCATCTGCAGTCCTGATAACGGCAGTGTTCATTTTTTTCCGGAGGCTACTATTCCATTCTGTCCGTATACCACTTCTTCCTTGTCATTCATCTGTGTATGGACCTTTTCCTTGCTTCCATGTCTTGGCTATTTCAATATTGCTGCAGTACACATTTGCCTACCTCTGTCTTTCCGATTCTGCTGCTCTTAGGTTATAGGCCCAAAAGGTGCCCTGCTGCATCATATGGTAGCTCAATTTTTACCTTTAAAGCAGCTCCATCCAGTTTTCGTTAGTGCTGTTACCACTTTACCTCCCACCAGCCGCTAGAAGGTACACAGTTCTCTAAAACCCCTTCAGCATTGATAGTTTGTAGACTTTTTGCTGATGGTCATTTGACTGGTGTGAGCTGAAACCTTTTTGGAGGTTGGATTTGCATGAGGCTAATAATTCCTTATACCGAGCTTTAGGCATCTCCTTTTTTTCTTTTCTCTTTTTTTCTAGAGTGATTACAGCTTCCCTCTTCATATTGAGTTCTTGAAAAATTTGTCATGTGTTGAATTTTCTTGCCTATTCCCGTCCCCAGGGCATTTTCTCAGGACAGGTGTCATTTACAGCCCTGCAGTCCTTGTGCCTATTAAGCAACAATTAGCACTGTGTTTACACCTGCTGTTGTGGGAAACAGCCACAATGCGGCAACATTATGACGTTTTCAAATCTTGTTAATAGGGCAACAGAGTCTTCCTGGAGGTAGAGTTCCAAGGTTATAAATTACAGTGGAATATGCTGGGGCAAGCCCCCAGAAGTTTATGTCTCCTTTCTTATGTTTGTTTTTAAAATTTAATTTCTATTTTTATCAGAGTAAATTTGATTAGAGTGTTGTGATTGTCTGGCTATACAGAACCTGCTTGATGATTCATACATATCTCTCTTCATCTTCGGATCCTGTTACCATGTATGTTATTGCAGAATGTTGTGTAGACCTCCCTTGGTATTTGGTAGGTGTTTTGTCATTATATATTTTACATTTATTGGTAATTTTATACTTCGTATAGTTTATATGTTATACGTTTATATACATTGAACATACATTAGTATATGTATGTTAGCCCCATAATCCTAATTTATCCATCCTCCCACTGGTCATTTTGGCTAACCATTTGTTTGTTTTATAAGTCTGTGAGTGTCTTTTTCTGTGGAAATACGTTCTTTGGTAGCAATCTTAAGATAACATGTAGAAATGATATCATAGGATATCTGTCATTCCCTTTTGACTTACTTAACCTAATATGATTATGTCTAGGCTCATCTGCAGTCCTGATAACGGCAGTGTTCATTTTTTTCCGGAGGCTACTATTCCATTCTGTCCGTATACCACTTCTTCCTTGTCATTCATCTGTGTATGGACCTTTTTCTTGCTTCCATGTCTTGGCTATTTCAATATTGCTGCAGTACACATTTGCCTACCTCTGTCTTTCCGATTCTGCTGCTCTTAGGTTATAGGCCCAAAAGGTGCCCTGCTGCATCATATGGTAGCTCAATTTTTACCTTTAAAGCAGCTCCATCCAGTTTTCGTTAGTGCTGTTACCACTTTACCTCCCACCAGCCGCTAGAAGGTACACAGTTCTCTAAAACCCCTTCAGCATTGATAGTTTGTAGACTTTTTGCTGATGGTCATTTGACTGGTGTGAGCTGAAACCTTTTTGGAGGTTGGATTTGCAAGAGGCTAATAATTCCTTATACCGAGCTTTAGGCATCTCCTTTTTTTCTTTTCTCTTTTTTTCTAGAGTGATTACAGCTTCCCTCTTCATATTGAGTTCTTGAAAAATTTGTCATGTGTTGAATTTTCTTGGCTATTCCCTACCCAAGGGCATTTTTTGAGGGCAGGTGTCATTTACAGCCCTGCAATCCTTGTGACTATTAAGCGACCATTAGCACTGGATTTAAAGCTGCTGTTCTGGGAAACAGCCACAAGGCGGCAGCATTATTACGTTTTCAACTCTTGTTAATAGGGCAACGGAGTCTTCCTGGAGGTAGTGTTCCGAGGTTGGAAATGAGAGTGGAATGTGCTGGGACAAGGCCCCAGAAGTTTATGTCTCCTTACTTATGTTTTTTTTTAAATTTAATTTCTATTTCTTATTGGAGTAAATTTGATTAGAGTGCTGTGATTGTCTGGCTGTACAGAATCTGCTTAATGATTCATACATATGTCTGTTCATCTTTGGATCCTATTACCATGTGTAGTATTGCAAAATGTTGAGTAGACGTCCCTTGGTATTTGGTAGATATTTTGTCATTATATATTTTATATGTATTGGTGATTATATAATTCATATAGTTTATATGTTATAAGTTTATATACGTTTAACACACATTACTCTATGTATGTTAGCCCCATAGTCCTAATTTATCCATCCTACCACCTTTCATTTTGGCTAACCATTACTTTGTTTTATAAATCTGTGAGTGTCTTTTTCTGTGGAAATATGTTCATTGGTAGCAATCTTAATATAACATGTACAAATGATATCAGAGGATATTTGTCAACCCTTTGACTTACTTAAACTAATAGGATTATTTCTAGGCTCATCTGTAGTCCTGAAAATGGCATTGTTCATTTTTATCCCAAGGCTAGTATTCCATTCTGTGCGTATACCATTTCTTCTTTGTACATTCATCTGTGTATGGACCTGTTTCTTACTTCCATGTCTTGGCTATTTCAATATTGCTGCAGTGCACATTTGCCTGCCGCTGTCTTTCCGGTTCTGGTGGTCTTAGGTTATAGGCCCAAAATGTGCCCTGCCGCCTCATATGTTAGCTCAATTTTTACCTTTAAAGCAGCTCCATCCAGTTTTCGTTAGTGCTGTTACCACTTTTCTTCCCACCAGCAGCTAAAAGTACACAGTTCTCTAAGACCCCTTCAGCATTGATAGTTTGTAGACTTTTTGCTGATGGTCATTTGACTGGTGTGAGCTGAAACCTTTTTGGAGGTTGGATTTGCATGAGGCTATTAATTCCTTATACCGAGCTTCAGGCATTTCATTGTTTTTTCTTTTCTTTTTTTTTTTTAAAGAGTGAGCACAACTTCCCTCTTCACATTGAGTTCTTGAAAAATTTGTCATGTGTTGAATTTCCTTGCCTAGTCCCTACCCCAGGGCATTTTTTGAGGGCGGGTGTCATTTACAGCGCTGCAGTCCTTGTGACTATTAAGCAACCATTAACACTGGGTTTAAAGCTGCTGTTGTGGGAAATAGCCACAAGGTGGCAGCATTGTTACGTTATCAACTCTTGTTACTAGGGCAACGGAGTCTTCCTGGAGGCAGTGTTCCGAGGTTGGAAATGAGAGTGGAATGTGCTGCGACAAGCCCCCAGAAGTTTATGTCTCCTTACTTATGTTTCTTTTTTAAATTTAATTTCTATTTCTTATCGGAGTATATTTGATTAGAGTGTTGTGATTGTCTGGCTGTACAGAATCTGCTTAATGATTCATACATATGTCTGTTCATCTTCGGATCCTGTTACCATGTATGTTATTGCAGAATGTTGTGTAGATCTCCCTTGGTATTTGGTAGGTGTTTTGTCATTATATATTTTGTATGTATTGGTGATTATATAATTCATATAGTTTATATGGTATATGTTTATATACATTTAACAGACATTAGTATATGTATGTTAGCCCCATAGTCCTAATTTATCCATGCTGCCACCTTTCATTTTGGCTAACCATTAGTTTGTTTTATAAGTGTGTGAGTGTCTTTTTCTGTGGCAGTATGTTCATTGGTAGCAATCCTAGGACAACATGTATAAATGATATCATAGGATATTTGTCATTCCCTTTTGACTTACTTAACCCAATATGATTATTTCTGAGCTCACCTGTAGTCCTGAAAATGGCATTGTTCATTTTTGTCCCGAGGCTACTATTCCATTCTGTCCATATACCACTTCTTCTTTGTCTATTCATCTGTGTATGGACCTTGATTTTGCTTCCACGTCTTGGTATTTTCCATATTGCTGCAGTGCACATTTGCCTGCCTCTGTCTTTCCAATTCTAGTGATATTAGGTTATAGGCCCAAAAGGTGCCCTGCTGCATCATATGGTAGCTCAATGTTTACCTTTAAAGCAGCTCCATCCAGTTTTCGTTAGTGCTGTTACCACTTTACATCCCACCAGCAGCTAGAAGCTACACAGTTCTGTAAAACCCTTTCAACATTTATAGTTTGTAGACTTTTTGCTGATGGTCATTTGACTGGTGTGAGCTGAAACCTTTTTGGAGATTGGATTTGCATGAGGCTAATAATTCCTTATACCAAGCTTTAGGCATTTCCTTTTTTTCTTTTCTTTCTTTTTAAAGTGTGCATACAACTTCCCTCTTCCCATTGACTTTTTAAAAAATTTGCCATGTGTTGAATTTTCTTGCCTATTCCCGTCCCCAGGGCATTTTCTCAGGACAGGTGTCATTTACAGCCCTGCAGTCCTTGTGCCTATTAAGCAACAATTAGCACTGTGTTTACACCTGCTGTTGTGGGAAACAGCCACAATGCGGCAACATTATGACGTTTTCAAATCTTGTTAATAGGGCAACAGAGTCTTCCTGGAGGTAGAGTTCCAAGGTTATAAATTACAGTGGAATATGCTGGGGCAAGCCCCCAGAAGTTTATGTCTCCTTTCTTATGTTTGTTTTTAAAATTTAATTTCCATTTTTATCAGAGTAAATTTGATTAGAGTGTTGTGATTGTCTGGCTATACAGAACCTGCTTGATGATTCATACATATCTCTCTTCATCGTCGGATCCTGTTACCATGTATGTTATTGCAGAATGTTGTGTAGACCTCCCTTGGTATTTGGTAGGTGTTTTGTCATTATATATTTTACATTTATTGGTAATTTTATACTTCGTATAGTTTATATGTTATACGTTTATATACATTGAACATACATTAGTATATGTATGTTAGCCCCATAATCCTAATTTATCCATCCTCCCACTGGTCATTTTGGCTAACCATTTGTTTGTTTTATAAGTCTGTGAGTGTCTTTTTCTGTGGAAATACGTTCTTTGGTAGCAATCTTAAGATAACATGTAGAAATGATATCATAGGATATCTGTCATTCCCTTTTGACTTACTTAACCTAATATGATTATGTCTAGGCTCATCTGCAGTCCTGATAACGGCAGTGTTCATTTTTTTCCGGAGGCTACTATTCCATTCTGTCCGTATACCACTTCTTCCTTGTCATTCATCTGTGTATGGACCTTTTCCTTGCTTCCATGTCTTGGCTATTTCAATATTGCTGCAGTACACATTTGCCTACCTCTGTCTTTCCGATTCTGCTGCTCTTAGGTTATAGGCCCAAAAGGTGCCCTGCTGCATCATATGGTAGCTCAATTTTTACCTTTAAAGCAGCTCCATCCAGTTTTCGTTAGTGCTGTTACCACTTTACCTCCCACCAGCCGCTAGAAGGTACACAGTTCTCTAAAACCCCTTCAGCATTGATAGTTTGTAGACTTTTTGCTGATGGTCATTTGACTGGTGTGAGCTGAAACCTTTTTGGAGGTTGGATTTGCATGAGGCTAATAATTCCTTATACCGAGCTTTAGGCATCTCCTTTTTTTCTTTTCTCTTTTTTTCTAGAGTGATTACAGCTTCCCTCTTCATATTGAGTTCTTGAAAAATTTGTCATGTGTTGAATTTTCTTGGCTATTCCCTACCCAAGGGCATTTTTTGAGGGCAGGTGTCATTTACAGCCCTGCAATCCTTGTGACTATTAAGCGACCATTAGCACTGGATTTAAAGCTGCTGTTCTGGGAAACAGCCACAAGGCGGCAGCATTATTACGTTTTCAACTCTTGTTAATAGGGCAACGGAGTCTTCCTGGAGGTAGTGTTCCGAGGTTGGAAATGAGAGTGGAATGTGCTGGGACAAGGCCCCAGAAGTTTATGTCTCCTTACTTATGTTTTTTTTTAAATTTAATTTCTATTTCTTATTGGAGTAAATTTGATTAGAGTGCTGTGATTGTCTGGCTGTACAGAATCTGCTTAATGATTCATACACATGTCTGTTCATCTTTGGATCCTATTACCATGTGTAGTATTGCAAAATGTTGAGTAGACGTCCCTTGGTATTTGGTAGATATTTTGTCATTATATATTTTATATGTATTGGTGATTATATAATTCATATAGTTTATATGTTATAAGTTTATATACGTTTAACACACATTACTCTATGTATGTTAGCCCCATAGTCCTAATTTATCCATCCTACCACCTTTCATTTTGGCTAACCATTACTTTGTTTTATAAATCTGTGAGTGTCTTTTTCTGTGGAAATATGTTCATTGGTAGCAATCTTAATATAACATGTACAAATGATATCAGAGGATATTTGTCAACCCTTTGACTTACTTAAACTAATAGGATTATTTCTAGGCTCATCTGTAGTCCTGAAAATGGCATTGTTCATTTTTATCCCAAGGCTAGTATTCCATTCTGTGCGTATACCATTTCTTCTTTGTACATTCATCTGTGTATGGACCTGTTTCTTACTTCCATGTCTTGGCTATTTCAATATTGCTGCAGTGCACATTTGCCTGCCGCTGTCTTTCCGGTTCTGGTGGTCTTAGGTTATAGGCCCAAAATGTGCCCTGCCGCCTCATATGTTAGCTCAATTTTTACCTTTAAAGCAGCTCCATCCAGTTTTCGTTAGTGCTGTTACCACTTTTCTTCCCACCAGCAGCTAAAAGTACACAGTTCTCTAAGACCCCTTCAGCATTGATAGTTTGTAGACTTTTTGCTGATGGTCATTTGACTGGTGTGAGCTGAAACCTTTTTGGAGGTTGGATTTGCATGAGGCTATTAATTCCTTATACCGAGCTTCAGGCATTTCATTGTTTTTTCTTTTCTTTTTTTTTTTTAAAGAGTGAGCACAACTTCCCTCTTCACATTGAGTTCTTGAAAAATTTGTCATGTGTTGAATTTCCTTGCCTAGTCCCTACCCCAGGGCATTTTTTGAGGGCGGGTGTCATTTACAGCGCTGCAGTCCTTGTGACTATTAAGCAACCATTAACACTGGGTTTAAAGCTGCTGTTGTGGGAAATAGCCACAAGGTGGCAGCATTGTTACGTTATCAACTCTTGTTACTAGGGCAACGGAGTCTTCCTGGAGGCAGTGTTCCGAGGTTGGAAATGAGAGTGGAATGTGCTGCGACAAGCCCCCAGAAGTTTATGTCTCCTTACTTATGTTTCTTTTTTAAATTTAATTTCTATTTCTTATCGGAGCATATTTGATTAGAGTGTTGTGATTGTCTGGCTGTACAGAATCTGCTTAATGATTCATACATATGTCTGTTCATCTTCGGATCCTGTTACCATGTATGTTATTGCAGAATGTTGTGTAGATCTCCCTTGGTATTTGGTAGGTGTTTTGTCATTATATATTTTGTATGTATTGGTGATTATATAATTCATATAGTTTATATGGTATATGTTTATATACATTTAACAGACATTAGTATATGTATGTTAGCCCCATAGTCCTAATTTATCCATGCTGCCACCTTTCATTTTGGCTAACCATTAGTTTGTTTTATAAGTGTGTGAGTGTCTTTTTCTGTGGCAGTATGTTCATTGGTAGCAATCCTAGGACAACATGTATAAATGATATCATAGGATATTTGTCATTCCCTTTTGACTTACTTAACCCAATATGATTATTTCTGAGCTCACCTGTAGTCCTGAAAATGGCATTGTTCATTTTTGTCCCGAGGCTACTATTCCATTCTGTCCATATACCACTTCTTCTTTGTCTATTCATCTGTGTATGGACCTTGATTTTGCTTCCACGTCTTGGTATTTTCCATATTGCTGCAGTGCACATTTGCCTGCCTCTGTCTTTCCAATTCTAGTGATATTAGGTTATAGGCCCAAAAGGTGCCCTGCTGCATCATATGGTAGCTCAATGTTTACCTTTAAAGCAGCTCCATCCAGTTTTCGTTAGTGCTGTTACCACTTTACATCCCACCAGCAGCTAGAAGCTACACAGTTCTGTAAAACCCTTTCAACATTTATAGTTTGTAGACTTTTTGCTGATGGTCATTTGACTGGTGTGAGCTGAAACCTTTTTGGAGATTGGATTTGCATGAGGCTAATAATTCCTTATACCAAG
The DNA here is from genome assembly GCF_028021215.1 of Eschrichtius robustus. Lineage (NCBI taxonomy): Eukaryota > Metazoa > Chordata > Mammalia > Artiodactyla > Eschrichtiidae > Eschrichtius > Eschrichtius robustus. Next base: position 34,540 of record NW_027175423.1, read on the forward strand.
CTTTAGGCATTTCCTTTTTTTCTTTTCTTTCTTTTTAAAGTGTGCATACAACTTCCCTCTTCCCATTGACTTTTTAAAAAATTTGCCATGTGTTGAATTTTCTTGCCTATTCCCGTCCCCAGGGCATTTTCTCAGGACAGGTGTCATTTACAGCCCTGCAGTCCTTGTGCCTATTAAGCAACAATTAGCACTGTGTTTACACCTGCTGTTGTGGGAAACAGCCACAATGCGGCAACATTATGACGTTTTCAAATCTTGTTAATAGGGCAACAGAGTCTTCCTGGAGGTAGAGTTCCAAGGTTATAAATTACAGTGGAATATGCTGGGGCAAGCCCCCAGAAGTTTATGTCTCCTTTCTTATGTTTGTTTTTAAAATTTAATTTCCATTTTTATCAGAGTAAATTTGATTAGAGTGTTGTGATTGTCTGGCTATACAGAACCTGCTTGATGATTCATACATATCTCTCTTCATCTTCGGATCCTGTTACCATGTATGTTATTGCAGAATGTTGTGTAGACCTCCCTTGGTATTTGGTAGGTGTTTTGTCATTATATATTTTACATTTATTGGTAATTTTATACTTCGTATAGTTTATATGTTATACGTTTATATACATTGAACATACATTAGTATATGTATGTTAGCCCCATAATCCTAATTTATCCATCCTCCCACTGGTCATTTTGGCTAACCATTTGTTTGTTTTATAAGTCTGTGAGTGTCTTTTTCTGTGGAAATACGTTCTTTGGTAGCAATCTTAAGATAACATGTAGAAATGATATCATAGGATATCTGTCATTCCCTTTTGACTTACTTAACCTAATATGATTATGTCTAGGCTCATCTGCAGTCCTGATAACGGCAGTGTTCATTTTTTTCCGGAGGCTACTATTCCATTCTGTCCGTATACCACTTCTTCCTTGTCATTCATCTGTGTATGGACCTTTTCCTTGCTTCCATGTCTTGGCTATTTCAATATTGCTGCAGTACACATTTGCCTACCTCTGTCTTTCCGATTCTGCTGCTCTTAGGTTATAGGCCCAAAAGGTGCCCTGCTGCATCATATGGTAGCTCAATTTTTACCTTTAAAGCAGCTCCATCCAGTTTTCGTTAGTGCTGTTACCACTTTACCTCCCACCAGCCGCTAGAAGGTACACAGTTCTCTAAAACCCCTTCAGCATTGATAGTTTGTAGACTTTTTGCTGATGGTCATTTGACTGGTGTGAGCTGAAACCTTTTTGGAGGTTGGATTTGCATGAGGCTAATAATTCCTTATACCGAGCTTTAGGCATCTCCTTTTTTTCTTTTCTCTTTTTTTCTAGAGTGATTACAGCTTCCCTCTTCATATTGAGTTCTTGAAAAATTTGTCATGTGTTGAATTTTCTTGGCTATTCCCTACCCAAGGGCATTTTTTGAGGGCAGGTGTCATTTACAGCCCTGCAATCCTTGTGACTATTAAGCGACCATTAGCACTGGATTTAAAGCTGCTGTTCTGGGAAACAGCCACAAGGCGGCAGCATTATTACGTTTTCAACTCTTGTTAATAGGGCAACGGAGTCTTCCTGGAGGTAGTGTTCCGAGGTTGGAAATGAGAGTGGAATGTGCTGGGACAAGGCCCCAGAAGTTTATGTCTCCTTACTTATGTTTTTTTTTAAATTTAATTTCTATTTCTTATTGGAGTAAATTTGATTAGAGTGCTGTGATTGTCTGGCTGTACAGAATCTGCTTAATGATTCATACACATGTCTGTTCATCTTTGGATCCTATTACCATGTGTAGTATTGCAAAATGTTGAGTAGACGTCCCTTGGTATTTGGTAGATATTTTGTCATTATATATTTTATATGTATTGGTGATTATATAATTCATATAGTTTATATGTTATAAGTTTATATACGTTTAACACACATTACTCTATGTATGTTAGCCCCATAGTCCTAATTTATCCATCCTACCACCTTTCATTTTGGCTAACCATTACTTTGTTTTATAAATCTGTGAGTGTCTTTTTCTGTGGAAATATGTTCATTGGTAGCAATCTTAATATAACATGTACAAATGATATCAGAGGATATTTGTCAACCCTTTGACTTACTTAAACTAATAGGATTATTTCTAGGCTCATCTGTAGTCCTGAAAATGGCATTGTTCATTTTTATCCCAAGGCTAGTATTCCATTCTGTGCGTATACCATTTCTTCTTTGTACATTCATCTGTGTATGGACCTGTTTCTTACTTCCATGTCTTGGCTATTTCAATATTGCTGCAGTGCACATTTGCCTGCCGCTGTCTTTCCGGTTCTGGTGGTCTTAGGTTATAGGCCCAAAATGTGCCCTGCCGCCTCATATGTTAGCTCAATTTTTACCTTTAAAGCAGCTCCATCCAGTTTTCGTTAGTGCTGTTACCACTTTTCTTCCCACCAGCAGCTAAAAGTACACAGTTCTCTAAGACCCCTTCAGCATTGATAGTTTGTAGACTTTTTGCTGATGGTCATTTGACTGGTGTGAGCTGAAACCTTTTTGGAGGTTGGATTTGCATGAGGCTATTAATTCCTTATACCGAGCTTCAGGCATTTCATTGTTTTTTCTTTTCTTTTTTTTTTTTAAAGAGTGAGCACAACTTCCCTCTTCACATTGAGTTCTTGAAAAATTTGTCATGTGTTGAATTTCCTTGCCTAGTCCCTACCCCAGGGCATTTTTTGAGGGCGGGTGTCATTTACAGCGCTGCAGTCCTTGTGACTATTAAGCAACCATTAACACTGGGTTTAAAGCTGCTGTTGTGGGAAATAGCCACAAGGTGGCAGCATTGTTACGTTATCAACTCTTGTTACTAGGGCAACGGAGTCTTCCTGGAGGCAGTGTTCCGAGGTTGGAAATGAGAGTGGAATGTGCTGCGACAAGCCCCCAGAAGTTTATGTCTCCTTACTTATGTTTCTTTTTTAAATTTAATTTCTATTTCTTATCGGAGTATATTTGATTAGAGTGTTGTGATTGTCTGGCTGTACAGAATCTGCTTAATGATTCATACATATGTCTGTTCATCTTCGGATCCTGTTACCATGTATGTTATTGCAGAATGTTGTGTAGATCTCCCTTGGTATTTGGTAGGTGTTTTGTCATTATATATTTTGTATGTATTGGTGATTATATAATTCATATAGTTTATATGGTATATGTTTATATACATTTAACAGACATTAGTATATGTATGTTAGCCCCATAGTCCTAATTTATCCATGCTGCCACCTTTCATTTTGGCTAACCATTAGTTTGTTTTATAAGTGTGTGAGTGTCTTTTTCTGTGGCAGTATGTTCATTGGTAGCAATCCTAGGACAACATGTATAAATGATATCATAGGATATTTGTCATTCCCTTTTGACTTACTTAACCCAATATGATTATTTCTGAGCTCACCTGTAGTCCTGAAAATGGCATTGTTCATTTTTGTCCCGAGGCTACTATTCCATTCTGTCCATATACCACTTCTTCTTTGTCTATTCATCTGTGTATGGACCTTGATTTTGCTTCCACGTCTTGGTATTTTCCATATTGCTGCAGTGCACATTTGCCTGCCTCTGTCTTTCCAATTCTAGTGATATTAGGTTATAGGCCCAAAAGGTGCCCTGCTGCATCATATGGTAGCTCAATGTTTACCTTTAAAGCAGCTCCATCCAGTTTTCGTTAGTGCTGTTACCACTTTACATCCCACCAGCAGCTAGAAGCTACACAGTTCTGTAAAACCCTTTCAACATTTATAGTTTGTAGACTTTTTGCTGATGGTCATTTGACTGGTGTGAGCTGAAACCTTTTTGGAGATTGGATTTGCATGAGGCTAATAATTCCTTATACCAAGCTTTAGGCATTTCCTTTTTTTCTTTTCTTTCTTTTTAAAGTGTGCATACAACTTCCCTCTTCCCATTGACTTTTTAAAAAATTTGCCATGTGTTGAATTTTCTTGCCTATTCCCGTCCCCAGGGCATTTTCTCAGGACAGGTGTCATTTACAGCCCTGCAGTCCTTGTGCCTATTAAGCAACAATTAGCACTGTGTTTACACCTGCTGTTGTGGGAAACAGCCACAATGCGGCAACATTATGACGTTTTCAAATCTTGTTAATAGGGCAACAGAGTCTTCCTGGAGGTAGAGTTCCAAGGTTATAAATTACAGTGGAATATGCTGGGGCAAGCCCCCAGAAGTTTATGTCTCCTTTCTTATGTTTGTTTTTAAAATTTAATTTCTATTTTTATCAGAGTAAATTTGATTAGAGTGTTGTGATTGTCTGGCTATACAGAACCTGCTTGATGATTCATACATATCTCTCTTCATCTTCGGATCCTGTTACCATGTATGTTATTGCAGAATGTTGTGTAGACCTCCCTTGGTATTTGGTAGGTGTTTTGTCATTATATATTTTACATTTATTGGTAATTTTATACTTCGTATAGTTTATATGTTATACGTTTATATACATTGAACATACATTAGTATATGTATGTTAGCCCCATAATCCTAATTTATCCATCCTCCCACTGGTCATTTTGGCTAACCATTTGTTTGTTTTATAAGTCTGTGAGTGTCTTTTTCTGTGGAAATACGTTCTTTGGTAGCAATCTTAAGATAACATGTAGAAATGATATCATAGGATATCTGTCATTCCCTTTTGACTTACTTAACCTAATATGATTATGTCTAGGCTCATCTGCAGTCCTGATAACGGCAGTGTTCATTTTTTTCCGGAGGCTACTATTCCATTCTGTCCGTATACCACTTCTTCCTTGTCATTCATCTGTGTATGGACCTTTTCCTTGCTTCCATGTCTTGGCTATTTCAATATTGCTGCAGTACACATTTGCCTACCTCTGTCTTTCCGATTCTGCTGCTCTTAGGTTATAGGCCCAAAAGGTGCCCTGCTGCATCATATGGTAGCTCAATTTTTACCTTTAAAGCAGCTCCATCCAGTTTTCGTTAGTGCTGTTACCACTTTACCTCCCACCAGCCGCTAGAAGGTACACAGTTCTCTAAAACCCCTTCAGCATTGATAGTTTGTAGACTTTTTGCTGATGGTCATTTGACTGGTGTGAGCTGAAACCTTTTTGGAGGTTGGATTTGCATGAGGCTAATAATTCCTTATACCGAGCTTTAGGCATCTCCTTTTTTTCTTTTCTCTTTTTTTCTAGAGTGATTACAGCTTCCCTCTTCATATTGAGTTCTTGAAAAATTTGTCATGTGTTGAATTTTCTTGGCTATTCCCTACCCAAGGGCATTTTTTGAGGGCAGGTGTCATTTACAGCCCTGCAATCCTTGTGACTATTAAGCGACCATTAGCACTGGATTTAAAGCTGCTGTTCTGGGAAACAGCCACAAGGCGGCAGCATTATTACGTTTTCAACTCTTGTTAATAGGGCAACGGAGTCTTCCTGGAGGTAGTGTTCCGAGGTTGGAAATGAGAGTGGAATGTGCTGGGACAAGGCCCCAGAAGTTTATGTCTCCTTACTTATGTTTTTTTTTAAATTTAATTTCTATTTCTTATTGGAGTAAATTTGATTAGAGTGCTGTGATTGTCTGGCTGTACAGAATCTGCTTAATGATTCATACACATGTCTGTTCATCTTTGGATCCTATTACCATGTGTAGTATTGCAAAATGTTGAGTAGACGTCCCTTGGTATTTGGTAGATATTTTGTCATTATATATTTTATATGTATTGGTGATTATATAATTCATATAGTTTATATGTTATAAGTTTATATACGTTTAACACACATTACTCTATGTATGTTAGCCCCATAGTCCTAATTTATCCATCCTACCACCTTTCATTTTGGCTAACCATTACTTTGTTTTATAAATCTGTGAGTGTCTTTTTCTGTGGAAATATGTTCATTGGTAGCAATCTTAATATAACATGTACAAATGATATCAGAGGATATTTGTCAACCCTTTGACTTACTTAAACTAATAGGATTATTTCTAGGCTCATCTGTAGTCCTGAAAATGGCATTGTTCATTTTTATCCCAAGGCTAGTATTCCATTCTGTGCGTATACCATTTCTTCTTTGTACATTCATCTGTGTATGGACCTGTTTCTTACTTCCATGTCTTGGCTATTTCAATATTGCTGCAGTGCACATTTGCCTGCCGCTGTCTTTCCGGTTCTGGTGGTCTTAGGTTATAGGCCCAAAATGTGCCCTGCCGCCTCATATGTTAGCTCAATTTTTACCTTTAAAGCAGCTCCATCCAGTTTTCGTTAGTGCTGTTACCACTTTTCTTCCCACCAGCAGCTAAAAGTACACAGTTCTCTAAGACCCCTTCAGCATTGATAGTTTGTAGACTTTTTGCTGATGGTCATTTGACTGGTGTGAGCTGAAACCTTTTTGGAGGTTGGATTTGCATGAGGCTATTAATTCCTTATACCGAGCTTCAGGCATTTCATTGTTTTTTCTTTTCTTTTTTTTTTTTAAAGAGTGAGCACAACTTCCCTCTTCACATTGAGTTCTTGAAAAATTTGTCATGTGTTGAATTTCCTTGCCTAGTCCCTACCCCAGGGCATTTTTTGAGGGCGGGTGTCATTTACAGCGCTGCAGTCCTTGTGACTATTAAGCAACCATTAACACTGGGTTTAAAGCTGCTGTTGTGGGAAATAGCCACAAGGTGGCAGCATTGTTACGTTATCAACTCTTGTTACTAGGGCAACGGAGTCTTCCTGGAGGCAGTGTTCCGAGGTTGGAAATGAGAGTGGAATGTGCTGCGACAAGCCCCCAGAAGTTTATGTCTCCTTACTTATGTTTCTTTTTTAAATTTAATTTCTATTTCTTATCGGAGTATATTTGATTAGAGTGTTGTGATTGTCTGGCTGTACAGAATCTGCTTAATGATTCATACATATGTCTGTTCATCTTCGGATCCTGTTACCATGTATGTTATTGCAGAATGTTGTGTAGATCTCCCTTGGTATTTGGTAGGTGTTTTGTCATTATATATTTTGTATGTATTGGTGATTATATAATTCATATAGTTTATATGGTATATGTTTATATACATTTAACAGACATTAGTATATGTATGTTAGCCCCATAGTCCTAATTTATCCATGCTGCCACCTTTCATTTTGGCTAACCATTAGTTTGTTTTATAAGTGTGTGAGTGTCTTTTTCTGTGGCAGTATGTTCATTGGTAGCAATCCTAGGACAACATGTATAAATGATATCATAGGATATTTGTCATTCCCTTTTGACTTACTTAACCCAATATGATTATTTCTGAGCTCACCTGTAGTCCTGAAAATGGCATTGTTCATTTTTGTCCCGAGGCTACTATTCCATTCTGTCCATATACCACTTCTTCTTTGTCTATTCATCTGTGTATGGACCTTGATTTTGCTTCCACGTCTTGGTATTTTCCATATTGCTGCAGTGCACATTTGCCTGCCTCTGTCTTTCCAATTCTAGTGATATTAGGTTATAGGCCCAAAAGGTGCCCTGCTGCATCATATGGTAGCTCAATGTTTACCTTTAAAGCAGCTCCATCCAGTTTTCGTTAGTGCTGTTACCACTTTACATCCCACCAGCAGCTAGAAGCTACACAGTTCTGTAAAACCCTTTCAACATTTATAGTTTGTAGACTTTTTGCTGATGGTCATTTGACTGGTGTGAGCTGAAACCTTTTTGGAGATTGGATTTGCATGAGGCTAATAATTCCTTATACCAAGCTTTAGGCATTTCCTTTTTTTCTTTTCTTTCTTTTTAAAGTGTGCATACAACTTCCCTCTTCCCATTGACTTTTTAAAAAATTTGCCATGTGTTGAATTTTCTTGCCTATTCCCGTCCCCAGGGCATTTTCTCAGGACAGGTGTCATTTACAGCCCTGCAGTCCTTGTGCCTATTAAGCAACAATTAGCACTGTGTTTACACCTGCTGTTGTGGGAAACAGCCACAATGCGGCAACATTATGACGTTTTCAAATCTTGTTAATAGGGCAACAGAGTCTTCCTGGAGGTAGAGTTCCAAGGTTATAAATTACAGTGGAATATGCTGGGGCAAGCCCCCAGAAGTTTATGTCTCCTTTCTTATGTTTGTTTTTAAAATTTAATTTCTATTTTTATCAGAGTAAATTTGATTAGAGTGTTGTGATTGTCTGGCTATACAGAACCTGCTTGATGATTCATACATATCTCTCTTCATCTTCGGATCCTGTTACCATGTATGTTATTGCAGAATGTTGTGTAGACCTCCCTTGGTATTTGGTAGGTGTTTTGTCATTATATATTTTACATTTATTGGTAATTTTATACTTCGTATAGTTTATATGTTATACGTTTATATACATTGAACATACATTAGTATATGTATGTTAGCCCCATAATCCTAATTTATCCATCCTCCCACTGGTCATTTTGGCTAACCATTTGTTTGTTTTATAAGTCTGTGAGTGTCTTTTTCTGTGGAAATACGTTCTTTGGTAGCAATCTTAAGATAACATGTAGAAATGATATCATAGGATATCTGTCATTCCCTTTTGACTTACTGAACCTAATATGATTATGTCTAGGCTCATCTGCAGTCCTGATAACGGCAGTGTTCATTTTTTTCCGGAGGCTACTATTCCATTCTGTCCGTATACCACTTCTTCCTTGTCATTCATCTGTGTATGGACCTTTTCCTTGCTTCCATGTCTTGGCTATTTCAATATTGCTGCAGTACACATTTGCCTACCTCTGTCTTTCCGATTCTGCTGCTCTTAGGTTATAGGCCCAAAAGGTGCCCTGCTGCATCATATGGTAGCTCAATTTTTACCTTTAAAGCAGCTCCATCCAGTTTTCGTTAGTGCTGTTACCACTTTACCTCCCACCAGCCGCTAGAAGGTACACAGTTCTCTAAAACCCCTTCAGCATTGATAGTTTGTAGACTTTTTGCTGATGGTCATTTGACTGGTGTGAGCTGAAACCTTTTTGGAGGTTGGATTTGCATGAGGCTAATAATTCCTTATACCGAGCTTTAGGCATCTCCTTTTTTTCTTTTCTCTTTTTTTCTAGAGTGATTACAGCTTCCCTCTTCATATTGAGTTCTTGAAAAATTTGTCATGTGTTGAATTTTCTTGGCTATTCCCTACCCAAGGGCATTTTTTGAGGGCAGGTGTCATTTACAGCCCTGCAATCCTTGTGACTATTAAGCGACCATTAGCACTGGATTTAAAGCTGCTGTTCTGGGAAACAGCCACAAGGCGGCAGCATTATTACGTTTTCAACTCTTGTTAATAGGGCAACGGAGTCTTCCTGGAGGTAGTGTTCCGAGGTTGGAAATGAGAGTGGAATGTGCTGGGACAAGGCCCCAGAAGTTTATGTCTCCTTACTTATGTTTTTTTTTAAATTTAATTTCTATTTCTTATTGGAGTAAATTTGATTAGAGTGCTGTGATTGTCTGGCTGTACAGAATCTGCTTAATGATTCATACATATGTCTGTTCATCTTTGGATCCTATTACCATGTGTAGTATTGCAAAATGTTGAGTAGACGTCCCTTGGTATTTGGTAGATATTTTGTCATTATATATTTTATATGTATTGGTGATTATATAATTCATATAGTTTATATGTTATAAGTTTATATACGTTTAACACACATTACTCTATGTATGTTAGCCCCATAGTCCTAATTTATCCATCCTACCACCTTTCATTTTGGCTAACCATTACTTTGTTTTATAAATCTGTGAGTGTCTTTTTCTGTGGAAATATGTTCATTGGTAGCAATCTTAATATAACATGTACAAATGATATCAGAGGATATTTGTCAACCCTTTGACTTACTTAAACTAATAGGATTATTTCTAGGCTCATCTGTAGTCCTGAAAATGGCATTGTTCATTTTTATCCCAAGGCTAGTATTCCATTCTGTGCGTATACCATTTCTTCTTTGTACATTCATCTGTGTATGGACCTGTTTCTTACTTCCATGTCTTGGCTATTTCAATATTGCTGCAGTGCACATTTGCCTGCCGCTGTCTTTCCGGTTCTGGTGGTCTTAGGTTATAGGCCCAAAATGTGCCCTGCCGCCTCATATGTTAGCTCAATTTTTACCTTTAAAGCAGCTCCATCCAGTTTTCGTTAGTGCTGTTACCACTTTTCTTCCCACCAGCAGCTAAAAGTACACAGTTCTCTAAGACCCCTTCAGCATTGATAGTTTGTAGACTTTTTGCTGATGGTCATTTGACTGGTGTGAGCTGAAACCTTTTTGGAGGTTGGATTTGCATGAGGCTATTAATTCCTTATACCGAGCTTCAGGCATTTCATTGTTTTTTCTTTTCTTTTTTTTTTTTAAAGAGTGAGCACAACTTCCCTCTTCACATTGAGTTCTTGAAAAATTTGTCATGTGTTGAATTTCCTTGCCTAGTCCCTACCCCAGGGCATTTTTTGAGGGCGGGTGTCATTTACAGCGCTGCAGTCCTTGTGACTATTAAGCAACCATTAACACTGGGTTTAAAGCTGCTGTTGTGGGAAATAGCCACAAGGTGGCAGCATTGTTACGTTATCAACTCTTGTTACTAGGGCAACGGAGTCTTCCTGGAGGCAGTGTTCCGAGGTTGGAAATGAGAGTGGAATGTGCTGCGACAAGCCCCCAGAAGTTTATGTCTCCTTACTTATGTTTCTTTTTTAAATTTAATTTCTATTTCTTATCGGAGTATATTTGATTAGAGTGTTGTGATTGTCTGGCTGTACAGAATCTGCTTAATGATTCATACATATGTCTGTTCATCTTCGGATCCTGTTACCATGTATGTTATTGCAGAATGTTGTGTAGATCTCCCTTGGTATTTGGTAGGTGTTTTGTCATTATATATTTTGTATGTATTGGTGATTATATAATTCATATAGTTTATATGGTATATGTTTATATACATTTAACAGACATTAGTATATGTATGTTAGCCCCATAGTCCTAATTTATCCATGCTGCCACCTTTCATTTTGGCTAACCATTAGTTTGTTTTATAAGTGTGTGAGTGTCTTTTTCTGTGGCAGTATGTTCATTGGTAGCAATCCTAGGACAACATGTATAAATGATATCATAGGATATTTGTCATTCCCTTTTGACTTACTTAACCCAATATGATTATTTCTGAGCTCACCTGTAGTCCTGAAAATGGCATTGTTCATTTTTGTCCCGAGGCTACTATTCCATTCTGTCCATATACCACTTCTTCTTTGTCTATTCATCTGTGTATGGACCTTGATTTTGCTTCCACGTCTTGGTATTTTCCATATTGCTGCAGTGCACATTTGCCTGCCTCTGTCTTTCCAATTCTAGTGATATTAGGTTATAGGCCCAAAAGGTGCCCTGCTGCATCATATGGTAGCTCAATGTTTACCTTTAAAGCAGCTCCATCCAGTTTTCGTTAGTGCTGTTACCACTTTACATCCCACCAGCAGCTAGAAGCTACACAGTTCTGTAAAACCCTTTCAACATTTATAGTTTGTAGACTTTTTGCTGATGGTCAGTTGACTGGTGTGAGCTGAAACCTTTTTGGAGATTGGATTTGCATGAGGCTAATAATTCCTTATACCAAGCTTTAGGCATTTCCTTTTTTTCTTTTCTTTCTTTTTAAAGTGTGCATACAACTTCCCTCTTCCCATTGACTTTTTAAAAAATTTGCCATGTGTTGAATTTTCTTGCCTATTCCCGTCCCCAGGGCATTTTCTCAGGACAGGTGTCATTTACAGCCCTGCAGTCCTTGTGCCTATTAAGCAACAATTAGCACTGTGTTTACACCTGCTGTTGTGGGAAACAGCCACAATGCGGCAACATTATGACGTTTTCAAATCTTGTTAATAGGGCAACAGAGTCTTCCTGGAGGTAGAGTTCCAAGGTTATAAATTACAGTGGAATATGCTGGGGCAAGCCCCCAGAAGTTTATGTCTCCTTTCTTATGTTTGTTTTTAAAATTTAATTTCTATTTTTATCAGAGTAAATTTGATTAGAGTGTTGTGATTGTCTGGCTATACAGAACCTGCTTGATGATTCATACATATCTCTCTTCATCTTCGGATCCTGTTACCATGTATGTTATTGCAGAATGTTGTGTAGACCTCCCTTGGTATTTGGTAGGTGTTTTGTCATTATATATTTTACATTTATTGGTAATTTTATACTTCGTATAGTTTATATGTTATACGTTTATATACATTGAACATACATTAGTATATGTATGTTAGCCCCATAATCCTAATTTATCCATCCTCCCACTGGTCATTTTGGCTAACCATTTGTTTGTTTTATAAGTCTGTGAGTGTCTTTTTCTGTGGAAATACGTTCTTTGGTAGCAATCTTAAGATAACATGTAGAAATGATATCATAGGATATCTGTCATTCCCTTTTGACTTACTGAACCTAATATGATTATGTCTAGGCTCATCTGCAGTCCTGATAACGGCAGTGTTCATTTTTTTCCGGAGGCTACTATTCCATTCTGTCCGTATACCACTTCTTCCTTGTCATTCATCTGTGTATGGACCTTTTTCTTGCTTCCATGTCTTGGCTATTTCAATATTGCTGCAGTACACATTTGCCTACCTCTGTCTTTCCGATTCTGCTGCTCTTAGGTTATAGGCCCAAAAGGTGCCCTGCTGCATCATATGGTAGCTCAATTTTTACCTTTAAAGCAGCTCCATCCAGTTTTCGTTAGTGCTGTTACCACTTTACCTCCCACCAGCCGCTAGAAGGTACACAGTTCTCTAAAACCCCTTCAGCATTGATAGTTTGTAGACTTTTTGCTGATGGTCATTTGACTGGTGTGAGCTGAAACCTTTTTGGAGGTTGGATTTGCATGAGGCTAATAATTCCTTATACCGAGCTTTAGGCATCTCCTTTTTTTCTTTTCTCTTTTTTTCTAGAGTGATTACAGCTTCCCTCTTCATATTGAGTTCTTGAAAAATTTGTCATGTGTTGAATTTTCTTGGCTATTCCCTACCCAAGGGCATTTTTTGAGGGCAGGTGTCATTTACAGCCCTGCAATCCTTGTGACTATTAAGCGACCATTAGCACTGGATTTAAAGCTGCTGTTCTGGGAAACAGCCACAAGGCGGCAGCATTATTACGTTTTCAACTCTTGTTAATAGGGCAACGGAGTCTTCCTGGAGGTAGTGTTCCGAGGTTGGAAATGAGAGTGGAATGTGCTGGGACAAGGCCCCAGAAGTTTATGTCTCCTTACTTATGTTTTTTTTTAAATTTAATTTCTATTTCTTATTGGAGTAAATTTGATTAGAGTGCTGTGATTGTCTGGCTGTACAGAATCTGCTTAATGATTCATACATATGTCTGTTCATCTTTGGATCCTATTACCATGTGTAGTATTGCAAAATGTTGAGTAGACGTCCCTTGGTATTTGGTAGATATTTTGTCATTATATATTTTATATGTATTGGTGATTATATAATTCATATAGTTTATATGTTATAAGTTTATATACGTTTAACACACATTACTCTATGTATGTTAGCCCCATAGTCCTAATTTATCCATCCTACCACCTTTCATTTTGGCTAACCATTACTTTGTTTTATAAATCTGTGAGTGTCTTTTTCTGTGGAAATATGTTCATTGGTAGCAATCTTAATATAACATGTACAAATGATATCAGAGGATATTTGTCAACCCTTTGACTTACTTAAACTAATAGGATTATTTCTAGGCTCATCTGTAGTCCTGAAAATGGCATTGTTCATTTTTATCCCAAGGCTAGTATTCCATTCTGTGCGTATACCATTTCTTCTTTGTACATTCATCTGTGTATGGACCTGTTTCTTACTTCCATGTCTTGGCTATTTCAATATTGCTGCAGTGCACATTTGCCTGCCGCTGTCTTTCCGGTTCTGGTGGTCTTAGGTTATAGGCCCAAAATGTGCCCTGCCGCCTCATATGTTAGCTCAATTTTTACCTTTAAAGCAGCTCCATCCAGTTTTCGTTAGTGCTGTTACCACTTTTCTTCCCACCAGCAGCTAAAAGTACACAGTTCTCTAAGACCCCTTCAGCATTGATAGTTTGTAGACTTTTTGCTGATGGTCATTTGACTGGTGTGAGCTGAAACCTTTTTGGAGGTTGGATTTGCATGAGGCTATTAATTCCTTATACCGAGCTTCAGGCATTTCATTGTTTTTTCTTTTCTTTTTTTTTTTTAAAGAGTGAGCACAACTTCCCTCTTCACATTGAGTTCTTGAAAAATTTGTCATGTGTTGAATTTCCTTGCCTAGTCCCTACCCCAGGGCATTTTTTGAGGGCGGGTGTCATTTACAGCGCTGCAGTCCTTGTGACTATTAAGCAACCATTAACACTGGGTTTAAAGCTGCTGTTGTGGGAAATAGCCACAAGGTGGCAGCATTGTTACGTTATCAACTCTTGTTACTAGGGCAACGGAGTCTTCCTGGAGGCAGTGTTCCGAGGTTGGAAATGAGAGTGGAATGTGCTGCGACAAGCCCCCAGAAGTTTATGTCTCCTTACTTATGTTTCTTTTTTAAATTTAATTTCTATTTCTTATCGGAGTATATTTGATTAGAGTGTTGTGATTGTCTGGCTGTACAGAATCTGCTTAATGATTCATACATATGTCTGTTCATCTTCGGATCCTGTTACCATGTATGTTATTGCAGAATGTTGTGTAGATCTCCCTTGGTATTTGGTAGGTGTTTTGTCATTATATATTTTGTATGTATTGGTGATTATATAATTCATATAGTTTATATGGTATATGTTTATATACATTTAACAGACATTAGTATATGTATGTTAGCCCCATAGTCCTAATTTATCCATGCTGCCACCTTTCATTTTGGCTAACCATTAGTTTGTTTTATAAGTGTGTGAGTGTCTTTTTCTGTGGCAGTATGTTCATTGGTAGCAATCCTAGGACAACATGTATAAATGATATCATAGGATATTTGTCATTCCCTTTTGACTTACTTAACCCAATATGATTATTTCTGAGCTCACCTGTAGTCCTGAAAATGGCATTGTTCATTTTTGTCCCGAGGCTACTATTCCATTCTGTCCATATACCACTTCTTCTTTGTCTATTCATCTGTGTATGGACCTTGATTTTGCTTCCACGTCTTGGTATTTTCCATATTGCTGCAGTGCACATTTGCCTGCCTCTGTCTTTCCAATTCTAGTGATATTAGGTTATAGGCCCAAAAGGTGCCCTGCTGCATCATATGGTAGCTCAATGTTTACCTTTAAAGCAGCTCCATCCAGTTTTCGTTAGTGCTGTTACCACTTTACATCCCACCAGCAGCTAGAAGCTACACAGTTCTGTAAAACCCTTTCAACATTTATAGTTTGTAGACTTTTTGCTGATGGTCAGTTGACTGGTGTGAGCTGAAACCTTTTTGGAGATTGGATTTGCATGAGGCTAATAATTCCTTATACCAAGCTTTAGGCATTTCCTTTTTTTCTTTTCTTTCTTTTTAAAGTGTGCATACAACTTCCCTCTTCCCATTGACTTTTTAAAAAATTTGCCATGTGTTGAATTTTCTTGCCTATTCCCGTCCCCAGGGCATTTTCTCAGGACAGGTGTCATTTACAGCCCTGCAGTCCTTGTGCCTATTAAGCAACAATTAGCACTGTGTTTACACCTGCTGTTGTGGGAAACAGCCACAATGCGGCAACATTATGACGTTTTCAAATCTTGTTAATAGGGCAACAGAGTCTTCCTGGAGGTAGAGTTCCAAGGTTATAAATTACAGTGGAATATGCTGGGGCAAGCCCCCAGAAGTTTATGTCTCCTTTCTTATGTTTGTTTTTAAAATTTAATTTCTATTTTTATCAGAGTAAATTTGATTAGAGTGTTGTGATTGTCTGGCTATACAGAACCTGCTTGATGATTCATACATATCTCTCTTCATCTTCGGATCCTGTTACCATGTATGTTATTGCAGAATGTTGTGTAGACCTCCCTTGGTATTTGGTAGGTGTTTTGTCATTATATATTTTACATTTATTGGTAATTTTATACTTCGTATAGTTTATATGTTATACGTTTATATACATTGAACATACATTAGTATATGTATGTTAGCCCCATAATCCTAATTTATCCATCCTCCCACTGGTCATTTTGGCTAACCATTTGTTTGTTTTATAAGTCTGTGAGTGTCTTTTTCTGTGGAAATACGTTCTTTGGTAGCAATCTTAAGATAACATGTAGAAATGATATCATAGGATATCTGTCATTCCCTTTTGACTTACTGAACCTAATATGATTATGTCTAGGCTCATCTGCAGTCCTGATAACGGCAGTGTTCATTTTTTTCCGGAGGCTACTATTCCATTCTGTCCGTATACCACTTCTTCCTTGTCATTCATCTGTGTATGGACCTTTTTCTTGCTTCCATGTCTTGGCTATTTCAATATTGCTGCAGTACACATTTGCCTACCTCTGTCTTTCCGATTCTGCTGCTCTTAGGTTATAGGCCCAAAAGGTGCCCTGCTGCATCATATGGTAGCTCAATTTTTACCTTTAAAGCAGCTCCATCCAGTTTTCGTTAGTGCTGTTACCACTTTACCTCCCACCAGCCGCTAGAAGGTACACAGTTCTCTAAAACCCCTTCAGCATTGATAGTTTGTAGACTTTTTGCTGATGGTCATTTGACTGGTGTGAGCTGAAACCTTTTTGGAGGTTGGATTTGCATGAGGCTAATAATTCCTTATACCGAGCTTTAGGCATCTCCTTTTTTTCTTTTCTCTTTTTTTCTAGAGTGATTACAGCTTCCCTCTTCATATTGAGTTCTTGAAAAATTTGTCATGTGTTGAATTTTCTTGGCTATTCCCTACCCAAGGGCATTTTTTGAGGGCAGGTGTCATTTACAGCCCTGCAATCCTTGTGACTATTAAGCGACCATTAGCACTGGATTTAAAGCTGCTGTTCTGGGAAACAGCCACAAGGCGGCAGCATTATTACGTTTTCAACTCTTGTTAATAGGGCAACGGAGTCTTCCTGGAGGTAGTGTTCCGAGGTTGGAAATGAGAGTGGAATGTGCTGGGACAAGGCCCCAGAAGTTTATGTCTCCTTACTTATGTTTTTTTTTAAATTTAATTTCTATTTCTTATTGGAGTAAATTTGATTAGAGTGCTGTGATTGTCTGGCTGTACAGAATCTGCTTAATGATTCATACACATGTCTGTTCATCTTTGGATCCTATTACCATGTGTAGTATTGCAAAATGTTGAGTAGACGTCCCTTGGTATTTGGTAGATATTTTGTCATTATATATTTTATATGTATTGGTGATTATATAATTCATATAGTTTATATGTTATAAGTTTATATACGTTTAACACACATTACTCTATGTATGTTAGCCCCATAGTCCTAATTTATCCATCCTACCACCTTTCATTTTGGCTAACCATTACTTTGTTTTATAAATCTGTGAGTGTCTTTTTCTGTGGAAATATGTTCATTGGTAGCAATCTTAATATAACATGTACAAATGATATCAGAGGATATTTGTCAACCCTTTGACTTACTTAAACTAATAGGATTATTTCTAGGCTCATCTGTAGTCCTGAAAATGGCATTGTTCATTTTTATCCCAAGGCTAGTATTCCATTCTGTGCGTATACCATTTCTTCTTTGTACATTCATCTGTGTATGGCCCTGTTTCTTACTTCCATGTCTTGGCTATTTCAATATTGCTGCAGTGCACATTTGCCTGCCTCTGTCTTTCCGGTTCTGGTGGTCTTAGGTTATAGGCCCAAAATGTGCCCTGCCGCCTCATATGTTAGCTCAATTTTTACCTTTAAAGCAGCTCCATCCAGTTTTCGTTAGTGCTGTTACCACTTTTCTTCCCACCAGCAGTTAAAAGTACACAGTTCTCTAAGACCCCTTCAGCATTGATAGTTTGTAGACTTTTTCCTGATGGTCATTTGACTGGTGTGAGCTGAAACCTTTTTGGAGGTTGGATTTGCATGAGGCTATTAATTCCTTATACCGAGCTTCAGGCATTTCATTGTTTTTTCTTTTCTTTTTTTTTTAAAGAGTGAGTACAACTTCCCTCTTCACATTGAGTTCTTGAAAAATTTGTCATGTGTTGAATTTCCTTGCCTATTCCCTACCCCAGGGAATTTTTTTGAAGGCGGGTGTCATTTACAGCGCTGCAGTCCTTGTGACTATTAAGCAACCATTAACACTGGGTTTAAAGCTGCTGTTGTGGGAAATAGCCACAAGGTGGCAGCATTGTTACGTTATCAACTCTTGTTACTAGGGCAACGGAGTCTTCCTGGAGGCAGTGTTCCGAGGTTGGAAATGAGAGTGGAATGTGCTGCGACAAGCCCCCAGAAGTTTATGTCTCCTTACTTATGTTTCTTTTTTAAATTATTTTCTATTTCTTATCGGAGTATATTTGATTAGAGTGTTGTGATTGTCTGGCTGTACAGAATCTGCTTAATGATTCATACATATGTCTGTTCATCTTCGGATCCTGTTACCATGTATGTTATTGCAGAATGTTGTGTAGATCTCCCTTGGTATTTGGTAGGTGTTTTGTCATTATATATTTTGTATGTATTGGTGATTATATAATTCATATAGTTTATATGGTATATGTTTATATACATTTAACAGACATTAGTATATGTATGTTAGCCCCATAGTCCTAATTTATCCATGCTGCCACCTTTCATTTTGGCTAACCATTAGTTTGTTTTATAAGTGTGTGAGTGTCTTTTTCTGTGGCAGTATGTTCATTGGTAGCAATCCTAGGACAACATGTATAAATGATATCATAGGATATTTGTCATTCCCTTTTGACTTACTTAACCCAATATGATTATTTCTGAGCTCACCTGTAGTCCTGAAAATGGCATTGTTCATTTTTGTCCCGAGGCTACTATTCCATTCTGTCCATATACCACTTCTTCTTTGTCTATTCATCTGTGTATGGACCTTGATTTTGCTTCCACGTCTTGGTATTTTCCATATTGCTGCAGTGCACATTTGCCTGCCTCTGTCTTTCCAATTCTAGTGATATTAGGTTATAGGCCCAAAAGGTGCCCTGCTGCATCATATGGTAGCTCAATGTTTACCTTTAAAGCAGCTCCATCCAGTTTTCGTTAGTGCTGTTACCACTTTACATCCCACCAGCAGCTAGAAGCTACACAGTTCTGTAAAACCCTTTCAACATTTATAGTTTGTAGACTTTTTGCTGATGGTCAGTTGACTGGTGTGAGCTGAAACCTTTTTGGAGATTGGATTTGCATGAGGCTAATAATTCCTTATACCAAGCTTTAGGCATTTCCTTTTTTTCTTTTCTTTCTTTTTAAAGTGTGCATACAACTTCCCTCTTCCCATTGACTTTTTAAAAAATTTGCCATGTGTTGAATTTTCTTGCCTATTCCCGTCCCCAGGGCATTTTCTCAGGACAGGTGTCATTTACAGCCCTGCAGTCCTTGTGCCTATTAAGCAACAATTAGCACTGTGTTTACACCTGCTGTTGTGGGAAACAGCCACAATGCGGCAACATTATGACGTTTTCAAATCTTGTTAATAGGGCAACAGAGTCTTCCTGGAGGTAGAGTTCCAAGGTTATAAATTACAGTGGAATATGCTGGGGCAAGCCCCCAGAAGTTTATGTCTCCTTTCTTATGTTTGTTTTTAAAATTTAATTTCTATTTTTATCAGAGTAAATTTGATTAGAGTGTTGTGATTGTCTGGCTATACAGAACCTGCTTGATGATTCATACATATCTCTCTTCATCTTCGGATCCTGTTACCATGTATGTTATTGCAGAATGTTGTGTAGACCTCCCTTGGTATTTGGTAGGTGTTTTGTCATTATATATTTTACATTTATTGGTAATTTTATACTTCGTATAGTTTATATGTTATACGTTTATATACATTGAACATACATTAGTATATGTATGTTAGCCCCATAATCCTAATTTATCCATCCTCCCACTGGTCATTTTGGCTAACCATTTGTTTGTTTTATAAGTCTGTGAGTGTCTTTTTCTGTGGAAATACGTTCTTTGGTAGCAATCTTAAGATAACATGTAGAAATGATATCATAGGATATCTGTCATTCCCTTTTGACTTACTGAACCTAATATGATTATGTCTAGGCTCATCTGCAGTCCTGATAACGGCAGTGTTCATTTTTTTCCGGAGGCTACTATTCCATTCTGTCCGTATACCACTTCTTCCTTGTCATTCATCTGTGTATGGACCTTTTTCTTGCTTCCATGTCTTGGCTATTTCAATATTGCTGCAGTACACATTTGCCTACCTCTGTCTTTCCGATTCTGCTGCTCTTAGGTTATAGGCCCAAAAGGTGCCCTGCTGCATCATATGGTAGCTCAATTTTTACCTTTAAAGCAGCTCCATCCAGTTTTCGTTAGTGCTGTTACCACTTTACCTCCCACCAGCCGCTAGAAGGTACACAGTTCTCTAAAACCCCTTCAGCATTGATAGTTTGTAGACTTTTTGCTGATGGTCATTTGACTGGTGTGAGCTGAAACCTTTTTGGAGGTTGGATTTGCATGAGGCTAATAATTCCTTATACCGAGCTTTAGGCATCTCCTTTTTTTCTTTTCTCTTTTTTTCTAGAGTGATTACAGCTTCCCTCTTCATATTGAGTTCTTGAAAAATTTGTCATGTGTTGAATTTTCTTGGCTATTCCCTACCCAAGGGCATTTTTTGAGGGCAGGTGTCATTTACAGCCCTGCAATCCTTGTGACTATTAAGCGACCATTAGCACTGGATTTAAAGCTGCTGTTCTGGGAAACAGCCACAAGGCGGCAGCATTATTACGTTTTCAACTCTTGTTAATAGGGCAACGGAGTCTTCCTGGAGGTAGTGTTCCGAGGTTGGAAATGAGAGTGGAATGTGCTGGGACAAGGCCCCAGAAGTTTATGTCTCCTTACTTATGTTTTTTTTTAAATTTAATTTCTATTTCTTATTGGAGTAAATTTGATTAGAGTGCTGTGATTGTCTGGCTGTACAGAATCTGCTTAATGATTCATACACATGTCTGTTCATCTTTGGATCCTATTACCATGTGTAGTATTGCAAAATGTTGAGTAGACGTCCCTTGGTATTTGGTAGATATTTTGTCATTATATATTTTATATGTATTGGTGATTATATAATTCATATAGTTTATATGTTATAAGTTTATATACGTTTAACACACATTACTCTATGTATGTTAGCCCCATAGTCCTAATTTATCCATCCTACCACCTTTCATTTTGGCTAACCATTACTTTGTTTTATAAATCTGTGAGTGTCTTTTTCTGTGGAAATATGTTCATTGGTAGCAATCTTAATATAACATGTACAAATGATATCAGAGGATATTTGTCAACCCTTTGACTTACTTAAACTAATAGGATTATTTCTAGGCTCATCTGTAGTCCTGAAAATGGCATTGTTCATTTTTATCCCAAGGCTAGTATTCCATTCTGTGCGTATACCATTTCTTCTTTGTACATTCATCTGTGTATGGCCCTGTTTCTTACTTCCATGTCTTGGCTATTTCAATATTGCTGCAGTGCACATTTGCCTGCCTCTGTCTTTCCGGTTCTGGTGGTCTTAGGTTATAGGCCCAAAATGTGCCCTGCCGCCTCATATGTTAGCTCAATTTTTACCTTTAAAGCAGCTCCATCCAGTTTTCGTTAGTGCTGTTACCACTTTTCTTCCCACCAGCAGTTAAAAGTACACAGTTCTCTAAGACCCCTTCAGCATTGATAGTTTGTAGACTTTTTCCTGATGGTCATTTGACTGGTGTGAGCTGAAACCTTTTTGGAGGTTGGATTTGCATGAGGCTATTAATTCCTTATACCGAGCTTCAGGCATTTCATTGTTTTTTCTTTTCTTTTTTTTTTAAAGAGTGAGTACAACTTCCCTCTTCACATTGAGTTCTTGAAAAATTTGTCATGTGTTGAATTTCCTTGCCTATTCCCTACCCCAGGGAATTTTTTTGAAGGCGGGTGTCATTTACAGCGCTGCAGTCCTTGTGACTATTAAGCAACCATTAACACTGGGTTTAAAGCTGCTGTTGTGGGAAATAGCCACAAGGTGGCAGCATTGTTACGTTATCAACTCTTGTTACTAGGGCAACGGAGTCTTCCTGGAGGCAGTGTTCCGAGGTTGGAAATGAGAGTGGAATGTGCTGCGACAAGCCCCCAGAAGTTTATGTCTCCTTACTTATGTTTCTTTTTTAAATTTAATTTCTATTTCTTATCGGAGTATATTTGATTAGAGTGTTGTGATTGTCTGGCTGTACAGAATCTGCTTAATGATTCATACATATGTCTGTTCATCTTCGGATCCTGTTACCATGTATGTTATTGCAGAATGTTGTGTAGATCTCCCTTGGTATTTGGTAGGTGTTTTGTCATTATATATTTTGTATGTATTGGTGATTATATAATTCATATAGTTTATATGGTATATGTTTATATACATTTAACACACATTAGTATATGTATGTTAGCCCCATAGTCCTAATTTATCCATGCTGCCACCTTTCATTTTGGCTAACCATTAGTTTGTTTTATAAGTGTGTGAGTGTCTTTTTCTGTGGCAGTATGTTCATTGGTAGCAATCCTAGGACAACATGTATAAATGATATCATAGGATATTTGTCATTCCCTTTTGACTTACTTAACCCAATATGATTATTTCTGAGCTCACCTGTAGTCCTGAAAATGGCATTGTTCATTTTTGTCCCGAGGCTACTATTCCATTCTGTCCATATACCACTTCTTCTTTGTCTATTCGTCTGTGTATGGACCTTGATTTTGCTTCCACGTCTTGGTATTTTCCATATTGCTGCAGTGCACATTTGCCTGCCTCTGTCTTTCCAATTCTAGTGATATTAGGTTATAGGCCCAAAAGGTGCCCTGCTGCATCATATGGTAGCTCAATGTTTACCTTTAAAGCAGCTCCATCCAGTTTTCGTTAGTGCTGTTACCACTTTACATCCCACCAGCAGCTAGAAGCTACACAGTTCTGTAAAACCCTTTCAACATTTATAGTTTGTAGACTTTTTGCTGATGGTCATTTGACTGGTGTGAGCTGAAACCTTTTTGGAGATTGGATTTGCATGAGGCTAATAATTCCTTATACCAAGCTTTAGGCATTTCCTTTTTTTCTTTTCTTTCTTTTTAAAGTGTGCATACAACTTCCCTCTTCCCATTGACTTTTTAAAAAATTTGCCATGTGTTGAATTTTCTTGCCTATTCCCGTCCCCAGGGCATTTTCTCAGGACAGGTGTCATTTACAGCCCTGCAGTCCTTGTGCCTATTAAGCAACAATTAGCACTGTGTTTACACCTGCTGTTGTGGGAAACAGCCACAATGCGGCAACATTATGACGTTTTCAAATCTTGTTAATAGGGCAACAGAGTCTTCCTGGAGGTAGAGTTCCAAGGTTATAAATTACAGTGGAATATGCTGGGGCAAGCCCCCAGAAGTTTATGTCTCCTTTCTTATGTTTGTTTTTAAAATTTAATTTCTATTTTTATCAGAGTAAATTTGATTAGAGTGTTGTGATTGTCTGGCTATACAGAACCTGCTTGATGATTCATACATATCTCTCTTCATCTTCGGATCCTGTTACCATGTATGTTATTGCAGAATGTTGTGTAGACCTCCCTTGGTATTTGGTAGGTGTTTTGTCATTATATATTTTACATTTATTGGTAATTTTATACTTCGTATAGTTTATATGTTATACGTTTATATACATTGAACATACATTAGTATATGTATGTTAGCCCCATAATCCTAATTTATCCATCCTCCCACTGGTCATTTTGGCTAACCATTTGTTTGTTTTATAAGTCTGTGAGTGTCTTTTTCTGTGGAAATACGTTCTTTGGTAGCAATCTTAAGATAACATGTAGAAATGATATCATAGGATATCTGTCATTCCCTTTTGACTTACTGAACCTAATATGATTATGTCTAGGCTCATCTGCAGTCCTGATAACGGCAGTGTTCATTTTTTTCCGGAGGCTACTATTCCATTCTGTCCGTATACCACTTCTTCCTTGTCATTCATCTGTGTATGGACCTTTTTCTTGCTTCCATGTCTTGGCTATTTCAATATTGCTGCAGTACACATTTGCCTACCTCTGTCTTTCCGATTCTGCTGCTCTTAGGTTATAGGCCCAAAAGGTGCCCTGCTGCATCATATGGTAGCTCAATTTTTACCTTTAAAGCAGCTCCATCCAGTTTTCGTTAGTGCTGTTACCACTTTACCTCCCACCAGCCGCTAGAAGGTACACAGTTCTCTAAAACCCCTTCAGCATTGATAGTTTGTAGACTTTTTGCTGATGGTCATTTGACTGGTGTGAGCTGAAACCTTTTTGGAGGTTGGATTTGCATGAGGCTAATAATTCCTTATACCGAGCTTTAGGCATCTCCTTTTTTTCTTTTCTCTTTTTTTCTAGAGTGATTACAGCTTCCCTCTTCATATTGAGTTCTTGAAAAATTTGTCATGTGTTGAATTTTCTTGGCTATTCCCTACCCAAGGGCATTTTTTGAGGGCAGGTGTCATTTACAGCCCTGCAATCCTTGTGACTATTAAGCGACCATTAGCACTGGATTTAAAGCTGCTGTTCTGGGAAACAGCCACAAGGCGGCAGCATTATTACGTTTTCAACTCTTGTTAATAGGGCAACGGAGTCTTCCTGGAGGTAGTGTTCCGAGGTTGGAAATGAGAGTGGAATGTGCTGGGACAAGGCCCCAGAAGTTTATGTCTCCTTACTTATGTTTTTTTTTAAATTTAATTTCTATTTCTTATTGGAGTAAATTTGATTAGAGTGCTGTGATTGTCTGGCTGTACAGAATCTGCTTAATGATTCATACACATGTCTGTTCATCTTTGGATCCTATTACCATGTGTAGTATTGCAAAATGTTGAGTAGACGTCCCTTGGTATTTGGTAGATATTTTGTCATTATATATTTTATATGTATTGGTGATTATATAATTCATATAGTTTATATGTTATAAGTTTATATACGTTTAACACACATTACTCTATGTATGTTAGCCCCATAGTCCTAATTTATCCATCCTACCACCTTTCATTTTGGCTAACCATTACTTTGTTTTATAAATCTGTGAGTGTCTTTTTCTGTGGAAATATGTTCATTGGTAGCAATCTTAATATAACATGTACAAATGATATCAGAGGATATTTGTCAACCCTTTGACTTACTTAAACTAATAGGATTATTTCTAGGCTCATCTGTAGTCCTGAAAATGGCATTGTTCATTTTTATCCCAAGGCTAGTATTCCATTCTGTGCGTATACCATTTCTTCTTTGTACATTCATCTGTGTATGGCCCTGTTTCTTACTTCCATGTCTTGGCTATTTCAATATTGCTGCAGTGCACATTTGCCTGCCTCTGTCTTTCCGGTTCTGGTGGTCTTAGGTTATAGGCCCAAAATGTGCCCTGCCGCCTCATATGTTAGCTCAATTTTTACCTTTAAAGCAGCTCCATCCAGTTTTCGTTAGTGCTGTTACCACTTTTCTTCCCACCAGCAGTTAAAAGTACACAGTTCTCTAAGACCCCTTCAGCATTGATAGTTTGTAGACTTTTTCCTGATGGTCATTTGACTGGTGTGAGCTGAAACCTTTTTGGAGGTTGGATTTGCATGAGGCTATTAATTCCTTATACCGAGCTTCAGGCATTTCATTGTTTTTTCTTTTCTTTTTTTTTTTAAAGAGTGAGTACAACTTCCCTCTTCACATTGAGTTCTTGAAAAATTTGTCATGTGTTGAATTTCCTTGCCTATTCCCTACCCCAGGGAATTTTTTTGAAGGCGGGTGTCATTTACAGCGCTGCAGTCCTTGTGACTATTAAGCAACCATTAACACTGGGTTTAAAGCTGCTGTTGTGGGAAATAGCCACAAGGTGGCAGCATTGTTACGTTATCAACTCTTGTTACTAGGGCAACGGAGTCTTCCTGGAGGCAGTGTTCCGAGGTTGGAAATGAGAGTGGAATGTGCTGCGACAAGACCCCAGAAGTTTATGTCTCCTTACTTATGTTTCTTTTTTAAATTTAATTTCTATTTCTTATCGGAGTATATTTGATTAGAGTGTTGTGATTGTCTGGCTGTACAGAATCTGCTTAATGATTCATACATATGTCTGTTCATCTTCGGATCCTGTTACCATGTATGTTATTGCAGAATGTTGTGTAGATCTCCCTTGGTATTTGGTAGGTGTTTTGTCATTATATATTTTGTATGTATTGGTGATTATATAATTCATATAGTTTATATGGTATATGTTTATATACATTTAACAGACATTAGTATATGTATGTTAGCCCCATAGTCCTAATTTATCCATGCTGCCACCTTTCATTTTGGCTAACCATTAGTTTGTTTTATAAGTGTGTGAGTGTCTTTTTCTGTGGCAGTATGTTCATTGGTAGCAATCCTAGGACAACATGTATAAATGATATCATAGGATATTTGTCATTCCCTTTTGACTTACTTAACCCAATATGATTATTTCTGAGCTCACCTGTAGTCCTGAAAATGGCATTGTTCATTTTTGTCCCGAGGCTACTATTCCATTCTGTCCATATACCACTTCTTCTTTGTCTATTCATCTGTGTATGGACCTTGATTTTGCTTCCACGTCTTGGTATTTTCCATATTGCTGCAGTGCACATTTGCCTGCCTCTGTCTTTCCAATTCTAGTGATATTAGGTTATAGGCCCAAAAGGTGCCCTGCTGCATCATATGGTAGCTCAATGTTTACCTTTAAAGCAGCTCCATCCAGTTTTCGTTAGTGCTGTTACCACTTTACATCCCACCAGCAGCTAGAAGCTACACAGTTCTGTAAAACCCTTTCAACATTTATAGTTTGTAGACTTTTTGCTGATGGTCATTTGACTGGTGTGAGCTGAAACCTTTTTGGAGATTGGATTTGCATGAGGCTAATAATTCCTTATACCAAGCTTTAGGCATTTCCTTTTTTTCTTTTCTTTCTTTTTAAAGTGTGCATACAACTTCCCTCTTCCCATTGACTTTTTAAAAAATTTGCCATGTGTTGAATTTTCTTGCCTATTCCCGTCCCCAGGGCATTTTCTCAGGACAGGTGTCATTTACAGCCCTGCAGTCCTTGTGCCTATTAAGCAACAATTAGCACTGTGTTTACACCTGCTGTTGTGGGAAACAGCCACAATGCGGCAACATTATGACGTTTTCAAATCTTGTTAATAGGGCAACAGAGTCTTCCTGGAGGTAGAGTTCCAAGGTTATAAATTACAGTGGAATATGCTGGGGCAAGCCCCCAGAAGTTTATGTCTCCTTTCTTATGTTTGTTTTTAAAATTTAATTTCTATTTTTATCAGAGTAAATTTGATTAGAGTGTTGTGATTGTCTGGCTATACAGAACCTGCTTGATGATTCATACATATCTCTCTTCATCTTCGGATCCTGTTACCATGTATGTTATTGCAGAATGTTGTGTAGACCTCCCTTGGTATTTGGTAGGTGTTTTGTCATTATATATTTTACATTTATTGGTAATTTTATACTTCGTATAGTTTATATGTTATACGTTTATATACATTGAACATACATTAGTATATGTATGTTAGCCCCATAATCCTAATTTATCCATCCTCCCACTGGTCATTTTGGCTAACCATTTGTTTGTTTTATAAGTCTGTGAGTGTCTTTTTCTGTGGAAATACGTTCTTTGGTAGCAATCTTAAGATAACATGTAGAAATGATATCATAGGATATCTGTCATTCCCTTTTGACTTACTGAACCTAATATGATTATGTCTAGGCTCATCTGCAGTCCTGATAACGGCAGTGTTCATTTTTTTCCGGAGGCTACTATTCCATTCTGTCCGTATACCACTTCTTCCTTGTCATTCATCTGTGTATGGACCTTTTTCTTGCTTCCATGTCTTGGCTATTTCAATATTGCTGCAGTACACATTTGCCTACCTCTGTCTTTCCGATTCTGCTGCTCTTAGGTTATAGGCCCAAAAGGTGCCCTGCTGCATCATATGGTAGCTCAATTTTTACCTTTAAAGCAGCTCCATCCAGTTTTCGTTAGTGCTGTTACCACTTTACCTCCCACCAGCCGCTAGAAGGTACACAGTTCTCTAAAACCCCTTCAGCATTGATAGTTTGTAGACTTTTTGCTGATGGTCATTTGACTGGTGTGAGCTGAAACCTTTTTGGAGGTTGGATTTGCATGAGGCTAATAATTCCTTATACCGAGCTTTAGGCATCTCCTTTTTTTCTTTTCTCTTTTTTTCTAGAGTGATTACAGCTTCCCTCTTCATATTGAGTTCTTGAAAAATTTGTCATGTGTTGAATTTTCTTGGCTATTCCCTACCCAAGGGCATTTTTTGAGGGCAGGTGTCATTTACAGCCCTGCAATCCTTGTGACTATTAAGCGACCATTAGCACTGGATTTAAAGCTGCTGTTTTGGGAAACAGCCACAAGGCGGCAGCATTATTACGTTTTCAACTCTTGTTAATAGGGCAACGGAGTCTTCCTGGAGGTAGTGTTCCGAGGTTGGAAATGAGAGTGGAATGTGCTGGGACAAGGCCCCAGAAGTTTATGTCTCCTTACTTATGTTTTTTTTTAAATTTAATTTCTATTTCTTATTGGAGTAAATTTGATTAGAGTGCTGTGATTGTCTGGCTGTACAGAATCTGCTTAATGATTCATACACATGTCTGTTCATCTTTGGATCCTATTACCATGTGTAGTATTGCAAAATGTTGAGTAGACGTCCCTTGGTATTTGGTAGATATTTTGTCATTATATATTTTATATGTATTGGTGATTATATAATTCATATAGTTTATATGTTATAAGTTTATATACGTTTAACACACATTACTCTATGTATGTTAGCCCCATAGTCCTAATTTATCCATCCTACCACCTTTCATTTTGGCTAACCATTACTTTGTTTTATAAATCTGTGAGTGTCTTTTTCTGTGGAAATATGTTCATTGGTAGCAATCTTAATATAACATGTACAAATGATATCAGAGGATATTTGTCAACCCTTTGACTTACTTAAACTAATAGGATTATTTCTAGGCTCATCTGTAGTCCTGAAAATGGCATTGTTCATTTTTATCCCAAGGCTAGTATTCCATTCTGTGCGTATACCATTTCTTCTTTGTACATTCATCTGTGTATGGCCCTGTTTCTTACTTCCATGTCTTGGCTATTTCAATATTGCTGCAGTGCACATTTGCCTGCCTCTGTCTTTCCGGTTCTGGTGGTCTTAGGTTATAGGCCCAAAATGTGCCCTGCCGCCTCATATGTTAGCTCAATTTTTACCTTTAAAGCAGCTCCATCCAGTTTTCGTTAGTGCTGTTACCACTTTTCTTCCCACCAGCATTTAAAAGTACACAGTTCTCTAAGACCCCTTCAGCATTGATAGTTTGTAGACTTTTTCCTGATGGTCATTTGACTGGTGTGAGCTGAAACCTTTTTGGAGGTTGGATTTGCATGAGGCTATTAATTCCTTATACCGAGCTTCAGGCATTTCATTGTTTTTTCTTTTCTTTTTTTTTTTAAAGAGTGAGTACAACTTCCCTCTTCACATTGAGTTCTTGAAAAATTTGTCATGTGTTGAATTTCCTTGCCTAGTCCCTACCCCAGGGAATTTTTTTGAAGGCGGGTGTCATTTACAGCGCTGCAGTCCTTGTGACTATTAAGCAACCATTAACACTGGGTTTAAAGCTGCTGTTGTGGGAAATAGCCACAAGGTGGCAGCATTGTTACGTTATCAACTCTTGTTACTAGGGCAACGGAGTCTTCCTGGAGGCAGTGTTCCGAGGTTGGAAATGAGAGTGGAATGTGCTGCGACAAGCCCCCAGAAGTTTATGTCTCCTTACTTATGTTTCTTTTTTAAATTTAATTTCTATTTCTTATCGGAGTATATTTGATTAGAGTGTTGTGATTGTCTGGCTGTACAGAATCTGCTTAATGATTCATACATATGTCTGTTCATCTTCGGATCCTGTTACCATGTATGTTATTGCAGAATGTTGTGTAGATCTCCCTTGGTATTTGGTAGGTGTTTTGTCATTATATATTTTGTATGTATTGGTGATTATATAATTCATATAGTTTATATGGTATATGTTTATATACATTTAACAGACATTAGTATATGTATGTTAGCCCCATAGTCCTAATTTATCCATGCTGCCACCTTTCATTTTGGCTAACCATTAGTTTGTTTTATAAGTGTGTGAGTGTCTTTTTCTGTGGCAGTATGTTCATTGGTAGCAATCCTAGGACAACATGTATAAATGATATCATAGGATATTTGTCATTCCCTTTTGACTTACTTAACCCAATATGATTATTTCTGAGCTCACCTGTAGTCCTGAAAATGGCATTGTTCATTTTTGTCCCGAGGCTACTATTCCATTCTGTCCATATACCACTTCTTCTTTGTCTATTCATCTGTGTATGGACCTTGATTTTGCTTCCACGTCTTGGTATTTTCCATATTGCTGCAGTGCACATTTGCCTGCCTCTGTCTTTCCAATTCTAGTGATATTAGGTTATAGGCCCAAAAGGTGCCCTGCTGCATCATATGGTAGCTCAATGTTTACCTTTAAAGCAGCTCCATCCAGTTTTCGTTAGTGCTGTTACCACTTTACATCCCACCAGCAGCTAGAAGCTACACAGTTCTGTAAAACCCTTTCAACATTTATAGTTTGTAGACTTTTTGCTGATGGTCATTTGACTGGTGTGAGCTGAAACCTTTTTGGAGATTGGATTTGCATGAGGCTAATAATTCCTTATACCAAGCTTTAGGCATTTCCTTTTTTTCTTTTCTTTCTTTT
Organism: Eschrichtius robustus; assembly: GCF_028021215.1. Classification (NCBI taxonomy): domain Eukaryota; kingdom Metazoa; phylum Chordata; class Mammalia; order Artiodactyla; family Eschrichtiidae; genus Eschrichtius; species Eschrichtius robustus. The sequence goes on from NW_027175423.1 coordinate 65,404, forward strand.
TAAAGTGTGCATACAACTTCCCTCTTCCCATTGACTTTTTAAAAAATTTGCCATGTGTTGAATTTTCTTGCCTATTCCCGTCCCCAGGGCATTTTCTCAGGACAGGTGTCATTTACAGCCCTGCAGTCCTTGTGCCTATTAAGCAACAATTAGCACTGTGTTTACACCTGCTGTTGTGGGAAACAGCCACAATGCGGCAACATTATGACGTTTTCAAATCTTGTTAATAGGGCAACAGAGTCTTCCTGGAGGTAGAGTTCCAAGGTTATAAATTACAGTGGAATATGCTGGGGCAAGCCCCCAGAAGTTTATGTCTCCTTTCTTATGTTTGTTTTTAAAATTTAATTTCTATTTTTATCAGAGTAAATTTGATTAGAGTGTTGTGATTGTCTGGCTATACAGAACCTGCTTGATGATTCATACATATCTCTCTTCATCTTCGGATCCTGTTACCATGTATGTTATTGCAGAATGTTGTGTAGACCTCCCTTGGTATTTGGTAGGTGTTTTGTCATTATATATTTTACATTTATTGGTAATTTTATACTTCGTATAGTTTATATGTTATACGTTTATATACATTGAACATACATTAGTATATGTATGTTAGCCCCATAATCCTAATTTATCCATCCTCCCACTGGTCATTTTGGCTAACCATTTGTTTGTTTTATAAGTCTGTGAGTGTCTTTTTCTGTGGAAATACGTTCTTTGGTAGCAATCTTAAGATAACATGTAGAAATGATATCATAGGATATCTGTCATTCCCTTTTGACTTACTGAACCTAATATGATTATGTCTAGGCTCATCTGCAGTCCTGATAACGGCAGTGTTCATTTTTTTCCGGAGGCTACTATTCCATTCTGTCCGTATACCACTTCTTCCTTGTCATTCATCTGTGTATGGACCTTTTTCTTGCTTCCATGTCTTGGCTATTTCAATATTGCTGCAGTACACATTTGCCTACCTCTGTCTTTCCGATTCTGCTGCTCTTAGGTTATAGGCCCAAAAGGTGCCCTGCTGCATCATATGGTAGCTCAATTTTTACCTTTAAAGCAGCTCCATCCAGTTTTCGTTAGTGCTGTTACCACTTTACCTCCCACCAGCCGCTAGAAGGTACACAGTTCTCTAAAACCCCTTCAGCATTGATAGTTTGTAGACTTTTTGCTGATGGTCATTTGACTGGTGTGAGCTGAAACCTTTTTGGAGGTTGGATTTGCATGAGGCTAATAATTCCTTATACCGAGCTTTAGGCATCTCCTTTTTTTCTTTTCTCTTTTTTTCTAGAGTGATTACAGCTTCCCTCTTCATATTGAGTTCTTGAAAAATTTGTCATGTGTTGAATTTTCTTGGCTATTCCCTACCCAAGGGCATTTTTTGAGGGCAGGTGTCATTTACAGCCCTGCAATCCTTGTGACTATTAAGCGACCATTAGCACTGGATTTAAAGCTGCTGTTCTGGGAAACAGCCACAAGGCGGCAGCATTATTACGTTTTCAACTCTTGTTAATAGGGCAACGGAGTCTTCCTGGAGGTAGTGTTCCGAGGTTGGAAATGAGAGTGGAATGTGCTGGGACAAGGCCCCAGAAGTTTATGTCTCCTTACTTATGTTTTTTTTTAAATTTAATTTCTATTTCTTATTGGAGTAAATTTGATTAGAGTGCTGTGATTGTCTGGCTGTACAGAATCTGCTTAATGATTCATACATATGTCTGTTCATCTTTGGATCCTATTACCATGTGTAGTATTGCAAAATGTTGAGTAGACGTCCCTTGGTATTTGGTAGATATTTTGTCATTATATATTTTATATGTATTGGTGATTATATAATTCATATAGTTTATATGTTATAAGTTTATATACGTTTAACACACATTACTCTATGTATGTTAGCCCCATAGTCCTAATTTATCCATCCTACCACCTTTCATTTTGGCTAACCATTACTTTGTTTTATAAATCTGTGAGTGTCTTTTTCTGTGGAAATATGTTCATTGGTAGCAATCTTAATATAACATGTACAAATGATATCAGAGGATATTTGTCAACCCTTTGACTTACTTAAACTAATAGGATTATTTCTAGGCTCATCTGTAGTCCTGAAAATGGCATTGTTCATTTTTATCCCAAGGCTAGTATTCCATTCTGTGCGTATACCATTTCTTCTTTGTACATTCATCTGTGTATGGACCTGTTTCTTACTTCCATGTCTTGGCTATTTCAATATTGCTGCAGTGCACATTTGCCTGCCGCTGTCTTTCCGGTTCTGGTGGTCTTAGGTTATAGGCCCAAAATGTGCCCTGCCGCCTCATATGTTAGCTCAATTTTTACCTTTAAAGCAGCTCCATCCAGTTTTCGTTAGTGCTGTTACCACTTTTCTTCCCACCAGCAGCTAAAAGTACACAGTTCTCTAAGACCCCTTCAGCATTGATAGTTTGTAGACTTTTTGCTGATGGTCATTTGACTGGTGTGAGCTGAAACCTTTTTGGAGGTTGGATTTGCATGAGGCTATTAATTCCTTATACCGAGCTTCAGGCATTTCATTGTTTTTTCTTTTCTTTTTTTTTTTTAAAGAGTGAGCACAACTTCCCTCTTCACATTGAGTTCTTGAAAAATTTGTCATGTGTTGAATTTCCTTGCCTAGTCCCTACCCCAGGGCATTTTTTGAGGGCGGGTGTCATTTACAGCGCTGCAGTCCTTGTGACTATTAAGCAACCATTAACACTGGGTTTAAAGCTGCTGTTGTGGGAAATAGCCACAAGGTGGCAGCATTGTTACGTTATCAACTCTTGTTACTAGGGCAACGGAGTCTTCCTGGAGGCAGTGTTCCGAGGTTGGAAATGAGAGTGGAATGTGCTGCGACAAGCCCCCAGAAGTTTATGTCTCCTTACTTATGTTTCTTTTTTAAATTTAATTTCTATTTCTTATCGGAGTATATTTGATTAGAGTGTTGTGATTGTCTGGCTGTACAGAATCTGCTTAATGATTCATACATATGTCTGTTCATCTTCGGATCCTGTTACCATGTATGTTATTGCAGAATGTTGTGTAGATCTCCCTTGGTATTTGGTAGGTGTTTTGTCATTATATATTTTGTATGTATTGGTGATTATATAATTCATATAGTTTATATGGTATATGTTTATATACATTTAACAGACATTAGTATATGTATGTTAGCCCCATAGTCCTAATTTATCCATGCTGCCACCTTTCATTTTGGCTAACCATTAGTTTGTTTTATAAGTGTGTGAGTGTCTTTTTCTGTGGCAGTATGTTCATTGGTAGCAATCCTAGGACAACATGTATAAATGATATCATAGGATATTTGTCATTCCCTTTTGACTTACTTAACCCAATATGATTATTTCTGAGCTCACCTGTAGTCCTGAAAATGGCATTGTTCATTTTTGTCCCGAGGCTACTATTCCATTCTGTCCATATACCACTTCTTCTTTGTCTATTCATCTGTGTATGGACCTTGATTTTGCTTCCACGTCTTGGTATTTTCCATATTGCTGCAGTGCACATTTGCCTGCCTCTGTCTTTCCAATTCTAGTGATATTAGGTTATAGGCCCAAAAGGTGCCCTGCTGCATCATATGGTAGCTCAATGTTTACCTTTAAAGCAGCTCCATCCAGTTTTCGTTAGTGCTGTTACCACTTTACATCCCACCAGCAGCTAGAAGCTACACAGTTCTGTAAAACCCTTTCAACATTTATAGTTTGTAGACTTTTTGCTGATGGTCAGTTGACTGGTGTGAGCTGAAACCTTTTTGGAGATTGGATTTGCATGAGGCTAATAATTCCTTATACCAAGCTTTAGGCATTTCCTTTTTTTCTTTTCTTTCTTTTTAAAGTGTGCATACAACTTCCCTCTTCCCATTGACTTTTTAAAAAATTTGCCATGTGTTGAATTTTCTTGCCTATTCCCGTCCCCAGGGCATTTTCTCAGGACAGGTGTCATTTACAGCCCTGCAGTCCTTGTGCCTATTAAGCAACAATTAGCACTGTGTTTACACCTGCTGTTGTGGGAAACAGCCACAATGCGGCAACATTATGACGTTTTCAAATCTTGTTAATAGGGCAACAGAGTCTTCCTGGAGGTAGAGTTCCAAGGTTATAAATTACAGTGGAATATGCTGGGGCAAGCCCCCAGAAGTTTATGTCTCCTTTCTTATGTTTGTTTTTAAAATTTAATTTCTATTTTTATCAGAGTAAATTTGATTAGAGTGTTGTGATTGTCTGGCTATACAGAACCTGCTTGATGATTCATACATATCTCTCTTCATCTTCGGATCCTGTTACCATGTATGTTATTGCAGAATGTTGTGTAGACCTCCCTTGGTATTTGGTAGGTGTTTTGTCATTATATATTTTACATTTATTGGTAATTTTATACTTCGTATAGTTTATATGTTATACGTTTATATACATTGAACATACATTAGTATATGTATGTTAGCCCCATAATCCTAATTTATCCATCCTCCCACTGGTCATTTTGGCTAACCATTTGTTTGTTTTATAAGTCTGTGAGTGTCTTTTTCTGTGGAAATACGTTCTTTGGTAGCAATCTTAAGATAACATGTAGAAATGATATCATAGGATATCTGTCATTCCCTTTTGACTTACTGAACCTAATATGATTATGTCTAGGCTCATCTGCAGTCCTGATAACGGCAGTGTTCATTTTTTTCCGGAGGCTACTATTCCATTCTGTCCGTATACCACTTCTTCCTTGTCATTCATCTGTGTATGGACCTTTTTCTTGCTTCCATGTCTTGGCTATTTCAATATTGCTGCAGTACACATTTGCCTACCTCTGTCTTTCCGATTCTGCTGCTCTTAGGTTATAGGCCCAAAAGGTGCCCTGCTGCATCATATGGTAGCTCAATTTTTACCTTTAAAGCAGCTCCATCCAGTTTTCGTTAGTGCTGTTACCACTTTACCTCCCACCAGCCGCTAGAAGGTACACAGTTCTCTAAAACCCCTTCAGCATTGATAGTTTGTAGACTTTTTGCTGATGGTCATTTGACTGGTGTGAGCTGAAACCTTTTTGGAGGTTGGATTTGCATGAGGCTAATAATTCCTTATACCGAGCTTTAGGCATCTCCTTTTTTTCTTTTCTCTTTTTTTCTAGAGTGATTACAGCTTCCCTCTTCATATTGAGTTCTTGAAAAATTTGTCATGTGTTGAATTTTCTTGGCTATTCCCTACCCAAGGGCATTTTTTGAGGGCAGGTGTCATTTACAGCCCTGCAATCCTTGTGACTATTAAGCGACCATTAGCACTGGATTTAAAGCTGCTGTTTTGGGAAACAGCCACAAGGCGGCAGCATTATTACGTTTTCAACTCTTGTTAATAGGGCAACGGAGTCTTCCTGGAGGTAGTGTTCCGAGGTTGGAAATGAGAGTGGAATGTGCTGGGACAAGGCCCCAGAAGTTTATGTCTCCTTACTTATGTTTTTTTTTAAATTTAATTTCTATTTCTTATTGGAGTAAATTTGATTAGAGTGCTGTGATTGTCTGGCTGTACAGAATCTGCTTAATGATTCATACATATGTCTGTTCATCTTTGGATCCTATTACCATGTGTAGTATTGCAAAATGTTGAGTAGACGTCCCTTGGTATTTGGTAGATATTTTGTCATTATATATTTTATATGTATTGGTGATTATATAATTCATATAGTTTATATGTTATAAGTTTATATACGTTTAACACACATTACTCTATGTATGTTAGCCCCATAGTCCTAATTTATCCATCCTACCACCTTTCATTTTGGCTAACCATTACTTTGTTTTATAAATCTGTGAGTGTCTTTTTCTGTGGAAATATGTTCATTGGTAGCAATCTTAATATAACATGTACAAATGATATCAGAGGATATTTGTCAACCCTTTGACTTACTTAAACTAATAGGATTATTTCTAGGCTCATCTGTAGTCCTGAAAATGGCATTGTTCATTTTTATCCCAAGGCTAGTATTCCATTCTGTGCGTATACCATTTCTTCTTTGTACATTCATCTGTGTATGGACCTGTTTCTTACTTCCATGTCTTGGCTATTTCAATATTGCTGCAGTGCACATTTGCCTGCCGCTGTCTTTCCGGTTCTGGTGGTCTTAGGTTATAGGCCCAAAATGTGCCCTGCCGCCTCATATGTTAGCTCAATTTTTACCTTTAAAGCAGCTCCATCCAGTTTTCGTTAGTGCTGTTACCACTTTTCTTCCCACCAGCAGCTAAAAGTACACAGTTCTCTAAGACCCCTTCAGCATTGATAGTTTGTAGACTTTTTGCTGATGGTCATTTGACTGGTGTGAGCTGAAACCTTTTTGGAGGTTGGATTTGCATGAGGCTATTAATTCCTTATACCGAGCTTCAGGCATTTCATTGTTTTTTCTTTTCTTTTTTTTTTTTAAAGAGTGAGCACAACTTCCCTCTTCACATTGAGTTCTTGAAAAATTTGTCATGTGTTGAATTTTCTTGCCTAGTCCCTACCCCAGGGCATTTTTTGAGGGCGGGTGTCATTTACAGCGCTGCAGTCCTTGTGACTATTAAGCAACCATTAACACTGGGTTTAAAGCTGCTGTTGTGGGAAATAGCCACAAGGTGGCAGCATTGTTACGTTATCAACTCTTGTTACTAGGGCAACGGAGTCTTCCTGGAGGCAGTGTTCCGAGGTTGGAAATGAGAGTGGAATGTGCTGCGACAAGCCCCCAGAAGTTTATGTCTCCTTACTTATGTTTCTTTTTTAAATTTAATTTCTATTTCTTATCGGAGTATATTTGATTAGAGTGTTGTGATTGTCTGGCTGTACAGAATCTGCTTAATGATTCATACATATGTCTGTTCATCTTCGGATCCTGTTACCATGTATGTTATTGCAGAATGTTGTGTAGATCTCCCTTGGTATTTGGTAGGTGTTTTGTCATTATATATTTTGTATGTATTGGTGATTATATAATTCATATAGTTTATATGGTATATGTTTATATACATTTAACAGACATTAGTATATGTATGTTAGCCCCATAGTCCTAATTTATCCATGCTGCCACCTTTCATTTTGGCTAACCATTAGTTTGTTTTATAAGTGTGTGAGTGTCTTTTTCTGTGGCAGTATGTTCATTGGTAGCAATCCTAGGACAACATGTATAAATGATATCATAGGATATTTGTCATTCCCTTTTGACTTACTTAACCCAATATGATTATTTCTGAGCTCACCTGTAGTCCTGAAAATGGCATTGTTCATTTTTGTCCCGAGGCTACTATTCCATTCTGTCCATATACCACTTCTTCTTTGTCTATTCGTCTGTGTATGGACCTTGATTTTGCTTCCACGTCTTGGTATTTTCCATATTGCTGCAGTGCACATTTGCCTGCCTCTGTCTTTCCAATTCTAGTGATATTAGGTTATAGGCCCAAAAGGTGCCCTGCTGCATCATATGGTAGCTCAATGTTTACCTTTAAAGCAGCTCCATCCAGTTTTCGTTAGTGCTGTTACCACTTTACATCCCACCAGCAGCTAGAAGCTACACAGTTCTGTAAAACCCTTTCAACATTTATAGTTTGTAGACTTTTTGCTGATGGTCAGTTGACTGGTGTGAGCTGAAACCTTTTTGGAGATTGGATTTGCATGAGGCTAATAATTCCTTATACCAAGCTTTAGGCATTTCCTTTTTTTCTTTTCTTTCTTTTTAAAGTGTGCATACAACTTCCCTCTTCCCATTGACTTTTTAAAAAATTTGCCATGTGTTGAATTTTCTTGCCTATTCCCGTCCCCAGGGCATTTTCTCAGGACAGGTGTCATTTACAGCCCTGCAGTCCTTGTGCCTATTAAGCAACAATTAGCACTGTGTTTACACCTGCTGTTGTGGGAAACAGCCACAATGCGGCAACATTATGACGTTTTCAAATCTTGTTAATAGGGCAACAGAGTCTTCCTGGAGGTAGAGTTCCAAGGTTATAAATTACAGTGGAATATGCTGGGGCAAGCCCCCAGAAGTTTATGTCTCCTTTCTTATGTTTGTTTTTAAAATTTAATTTCTATTTTTATCAGAGTAAATTTGATTAGAGTGTTGTGATTGTCTGGCTATACAGAACCTGCTTGATGATTCATACATATCTCTCTTCATCTTCGGATCCTGTTACCATGTATGTTATTGCAGAATGTTGTGTAGACCTCCCTTGGTATTTGGTAGGTGTTTTGTCATTATATATTTTACATTTATTGGTAATTTTATACTTCGTATAGTTTATATGTTATACGTTTATATACATTGAACATACATTAGTATATGTATGTTAGCCCCATAATCCTAATTTATCCATCCTCCCACTGGTCATTTTGGCTAACCATTTGTTTGTTTTATAAGTCTGTGAGTGTCTTTTTCTGTGGAAATACGTTCTTTGGTAGCAATCTTAAGATAACATGTAGAAATGATATCATAGGATATCTGTCATTCCCTTTTGACTTACTGAACCTAATATGATTATGTCTAGGCTCATCTGCAGTCCTGATAACGGCAGTGTTCATTTTTTTCCGGAGGCTACTATTCCATTCTGTCCGTATACCACTTCTTCCTTGTCATTCATCTGTGTATGGACCTTTTTCTTGCTTCCATGTCTTGGCTATTTCAATATTGCTGCAGTACACATTTGCCTACCTCTGTCTTTCCGATTCTGCTGCTCTTAGGTTATAGGCCCAAAAGGTGCCCTGCTGCATCATATGGTAGCTCAATTTTTACCTTTAAAGCAGCTCCATCCAGTTTTCGTTAGTGCTGTTACCACTTTACCTCCCACCAGCCGCTAGAAGGTACACAGTTCTCTAAAACCCCTTCAGCATTGATAGTTTGTAGACTTTTTGCTGATGGTCATTTGACTGGTGTGAGCTGAAACCTTTTTGGAGGTTGGATTTGCATGAGGCTAATAATTCCTTATACCGAGCTTTAGGCATCTCCTTTTTTTCTTTTCTCTTTTTTTCTAGAGTGATTACAGCTTCCCTCTTCATATTGAGTTCTTGAAAAATTTGTCATGTGTTGAATTTTCTTGGCTATTCCCTACCCAAGGGCATTTTTTGAGGGCAGGTGTCATTTACAGCCCTGCAATCCTTGTGACTATTAAGCGACCATTAGCACTGGATTTAAAGCTGCTGTTTTGGGAAACAGCCACAAGGCGGCAGCATTATTACGTTTTCAACTCTTGTTAATAGGGCAACGGAGTCTTCCTGGAGGTAGTGTTCCGAGGTTGGAAATGAGAGTGGAATGTGCTGGGACAAGGCCCCAGAAGTTTATGTCTCCTTACTTATGTTTTTTTTTAAATTTAATTTCTATTTCTTATTGGAGTAAATTTGATTAGAGTGCTGTGATTGTCTGGCTGTACAGAATCTGCTTAATGATTCATACATATGTCTGTTCATCTTTGGATCCTATTACCATGTGTAGTATTGCAAAATGTTGAGTAGACGTCCCTTGGTATTTGGTAGATATTTTGTCATTATATATTTTATATGTATTGGTGATTATATAATTCATATAGTTTATATGTTATAAGTTTATATACGTTTAACACACATTACTCTATGTATGTTAGCCCCATAGTCCTAATTTATCCATCCTACCACCTTTCATTTTGGCTAACCATTACTTTGTTTTATAAATCTGTGAGTGTCTTTTTCTGTGGAAATATGTTCATTGGTAGCAATCTTAATATAACATGTACAAATGATATCAGAGGATATTTGTCAACCCTTTGACTTACTTAAACTAATAGGATTATTTCTAGGCTCATCTGTAGTCCTGAAAATGGCATTGTTCATTTTTATCCCAAGGCTAGTATTCCATTCTGTGCGTATACCATTTCTTCTTTGTACATTCATCTGTGTATGGCCCTGTTTCTTACTTCCATGTCTTGGCTATTTCAATATTGCTGCAGTGCACATTTGCCTGCCGCTGTCTTTCCGGTTCTGGTGGTCTTAGGTTATAGGCCCAAAATGTGCCCTGCCGCCTCATATGTTAGCTCAATTTTTACCTTTAAAGCAGCTCCATCCAGTTTTCGTTAGTGCTGTTACCACTTTTCTTCCCACCAGCAGCTAAAAGTACACAGTTCTCTAAGACCCCTTCAGCATTGATAGTTTGTAGACTTTTTGCTGATGGTCATTTGACTGGTGTGAGCTGAAACCTTTTTGGAGGTTGGATTTGCATGAGGCTATTAATTCCTTATACCGAGCTTCAGGCATTTCATTGTTTTTTCTTTTCTTTTTTTTTTTTAAAGAGTGAGCACAACTTCCCTCTTCACATTGAGTTCTTGAAAAATTTGTCATGTGTTGAATTTTCTTGCCTAGTCCCTACCCCAGGGCATTTTTTGAGGGCGGGTGTCATTTACAGCGCTGCAGTCCTTGTGACTATTAAGCAACCATTAACACTGGGTTTAAAGCTGCTGTTGTGGGAAATAGCCACAAGGTGGCAGCATTGTTACGTTATCAACTCTTGTTACTAGGGCAACGGAGTCTTCCTGGAGGCAGTGTTCCGAGGTTGGAAATGAGAGTGGAATGTGCTGCGACAAGCCCCCAGAAGTTTATGTCTCCTTACTTATGTTTCTTTTTTAAATTTAATTTCTATTTCTTATCGGAGTATATTTGATTAGAGTGTTGTGATTGTCTGGCTGTACAGAATCTGCTTAATGATTCATACATATGTCTGTTCATCTTCGGATCCTGTTACCATGTATGTTATTGCAGAATGTTGTGTAGATCTCCCTTGGTATTTGGTAGGTGTTTTGTCATTATATATTTTGTATGTATTGGTGATTATATAATTCATATAGTTTATATGGTATATGTTTATATACATTTAACAGACATTAGTATATGTATGTTAGCCCCATAGTCCTAATTTATCCATGCTGCCACCTTTCATTTTGGCTAACCATTAGTTTGTTTTATAAGTGTGTGAGTGTCTTTTTCTGTGGCAGTATGTTCATTGGTAGCAATCCTAGGACAACATGTATAAATGATATCATAGGATATTTGTCATTCCCTTTTGACTTACTTAACCCAATATGATTATTTCTGAGCTCACCTGTAGTCCTGAAAATGGCATTGTTCATTTTTGTCCCGAGGCTACTATTCCATTCTGTCCATATACCACTTCTTCTTTGTCTATTCGTCTGTGTATGGACCTTGATTTTGCTTCCACGTCTTGGTATTTTCCATATTGCTGCAGTGCACATTTGCCTGCCTCTGTCTTTCCAATTCTAGTGATATTAGGTTATAGGCCCAAAAGGTGCCCTGCTGCATCATATGGTAGCTCAATGTTTACCTTTAAAGCAGCTCCATCCAGTTTTCGTTAGTGCTGTTACCACTTTACATCCCACCAGCAGCTAGAAGCTACACAGTTCTGTAAAACCCTTTCAACATTTATAGTTTGTAGACTTTTTGCTGATGGTCATTTGACTGGTGTGAGCTGAAACCTTTTTGGAGATTGGATTTGCATGAGGCTAATAATTCCTTATACCAAGCTTTAGGCATTTCCTTTTTTTCTTTTCTTTCTTTTTAAAGTGTGCATACAACTTCCCTCTTCCCATTGACTTTTTAAAAAATTTGCCATGTGTTGAATTTTCTTGCCTATTCCCGTCCCCAGGGCATTTTCTCAGGACAGGTGTCATTTACAGCCCTGCAGTCCTTGTGCCTATTAAGCAACAATTAGCACTGTGTTTACACCTGCTGTTGTGGGAAACAGCCACAATGCGGCAACATTATGACGTTTTCAAATCTTGTTAATAGGGCAACAGAGTCTTCCTGGAGGTAGAGTTCCAAGGTTATAAATTACAGTGGAATATGCTGGGGCAAGCCCCCAGAAGTTTATGTCTCCTTTCTTATGTTTGTTTTTAAAATTTAATTTCTATTTTTATCAGAGTAAATTTGATTAGAGTGTTGTGATTGTCTGGCTATACAGAACCTGCTTGATGATTCATACATATCTCTCTTCATCTTCGGATCCTGTTACCATGTATGTTATTGCAGAATGTTGTGTAGACCTCCCTTGGTATTTGGTAGGTGTTTTGTCATTATATATTTTACATTTATTGGTAATTTTATACTTCGTATAGTTTATATGTTATACGTTTATATACATTGAACATACATTAGTATATGTATGTTAGCCCCATAATCCTAATTTATCCATCCTCCCACTGGTCATTTTGGCTAACCATTTGTTTGTTTTATAAGTCTGTGAGTGTCTTTTTCTGTGGAAATACGTTCTTTGGTAGCAATCTTAAGATAACATGTAGAAATGATATCATAGGATATCTGTCATTCCCTTTTGACTTACTGAACCTAATATGATTATGTCTAGGCTCATCTGCAGTCCTGATAACGGCAGTGTTCATTTTTTTCCGGAGGCTACTATTCCATTCTGTCCGTATACCACTTCTTCCTTGTCATTCATCTGTGTATGGACCTTTTTCTTGCTTCCATGTCTTGGCTATTTCAATATTGCTGCAGTACACATTTGCCTACCTCTGTCTTTCCGATTCTGCTGCTCTTAGGTTATAGGCCCAAAAGGTGCCCTGCTGCATCATATGGTAGCTCAATTTTTACCTTTAAAGCAGCTCCATCCAGTTTTCGTTAGTGCTGTTACCACTTTACCTCCCACCAGCCGCTAGAAGGTACACAGTTCTCTAAAACCCCTTCAGCATTGATAGTTTGTAGACTTTTTGCTGATGGTCATTTGACTGGTGTGAGCTGAAACCTTTTTGGAGGTTGGATTTGCATGAGGCTAATAATTCCTTATACCGAGCTTTAGGCATCTCCTTTTTTTCTTTTCTCTTTTTTTCTAGAGTGATTACAGCTTCCCTCTTCATATTGAGTTCTTGAAAAATTTGTCATGTGTTGAATTTTCTTGGCTATTCCCTACCCAAGGGCATTTTTTGAGGGCAGGTGTCATTTACAGCCCTGCAATCCTTGTGACTATTAAGCGACCATTAGCACTGGATTTAAAGCTGCTGTTCTGGGAAACAGCCACAAGGCGGCAGCATTATTACGTTTTCAACTCTTGTTACTAGGGCAACGGAGTCTTCCTGGAGGTAGTGTTCCGAGGTTGGAAATGAGAGTGGAATGTGCTGGGACAAGGCCCCAGAAGTTTATGTCTCCTTACTTATGTTTTTTTTTAAATTTAATTTCTATTTCTTATTGGAGTAAATTTGATTAGAGTGCTGTGATTGTCTGGCTGTACAGAATCTGCTTAATGATTCATACATATGTCTGTTCATCTTTGGATCCTATTACCATGTGTAGTATTGCAAAATGTTGAGTAGACGTCCCTTGGTATTTGGTAGATATTTTGTCATTATATATTTTATATGTATTGGTGATTATATAATTCATATAGTTTATATGTTATAAGTTTATATACGTTTAACACACATTACTCTATGTATGTTAGCCCCATAGTCCTAATTTATCCATCCTACCACCTTTCATTTTGGCTAACCATTACTTTGTTTTATAAATCTGTGAGTGTCTTTTTCTGTGGAAATATGTTCATTGGTAGCAATCTTAATATAACATGTACAAATGATATCAGAGGATATTTGTCAACCCTTTGACTTACTTAAACTAATAGGATTATTTCTAGGCTCATCTGTAGTCCTGAAAATGGCATTGTTCATTTTTATCCCAAGGCTAGTATTCCATTCTGTGCGTATACCATTTCTTCTTTGTACATTCATCTGTGTATGGACCTGTTTCTTACTTCCATGTCTTGGCTATTTCAATATTGCTGCAGTGCACATTTGCCTGCCGCTGTCTTTCCGGTTCTGGTGGTCTTAGGTTATAGGCCCAAAATGTGCCCTGCCGCCTCATATGTTAGCTCAATTTTTACCTTTAAAGCAGCTCCATCCAGTTTTCGTTAGTGCTGTTACCACTTTTCTTCCCACCAGCAGCTAAAAGTACACAGTTCTCTAAGACCCCTTCAGCATTGATAGTTTGTAGACTTTTTGCTGATGGTCATTTGACTGGTGTGAGCTGAAACCTTTTTGGAGGTTGGATTTGCATGAGGCTATTAATTCCTTATACCGAGCTTCAGGCATTTCATTGTTTTTTCTTTTCTTTTTTTTTTTTAAAGAGTGAGCACAACTTCCCTCTTCACATTGAGTTCTTGAAAAATTTGTCATGTGTTGAATTTCCTTGCCTAGTCCCTACCCCAGGGCATTTTTTGAGGGCGGGTGTCATTTACAGCGCTGCAGTCCTTGTGACTCTTAAGCAACCATTAACACTGGGTTTAAAGCTGCTGTTGTGGGAAATAGCCACAAGGTGGCAGCATTGTTACGTTATCAACTCTTGTTACTAGGGCAACGGAGTCTTCCTGGAGGCAGTGTTCCGAGGTTGGAAATGAGAGTGGAATGTGCTGCGACAAGCCCCCAGAAGTTTATGTCTCCTTACTTATGTTTCTTTTTTAAATTTAATTTCTATTTCTTATCGGAGTATATTTGATTAGAGTGTTGTGATTGTCTGGCTGTACAGAATCTGCTTAATGATTCATACATATGTCTGTTCATCTTCGGATCCTGTTACCATGTATGTTATTGCAGAATGTTGTGTAGATCTCCCTTGGTATTTGGTAGGTGTTTTGTCATTATATATTTTGTATGTATTGGTGATTATATAATTCATATAGTTTATATGGTATATGTTTATATACATTTAACAGACATTAGTATATGTATGTTAGCCCCATAGTCCTAATTTATCCATGCTGCCACCTTTCATTTTGGCTAACCATTAGTTTGTTTTATAAGTGTGTGAGTGTCTTTTTCTGTGGCAGTATGTTCATTGGTAGCAATCCTAGGACAACATGTATAAATGATATCATAGGATATTTGTCATTCCCTTTTGACTTACTTAACCCAATATGATTATTTCTGAGCTCACCTGTAGTCCTGAAAATGGCATTGTTCATTTTTGTCCCGAGGCTACTATTCCATTCTGTCCATATACCACTTCTTCTTTGTCTATTCGTCTGTGTATGGACCTTGATTTTGCTTCCACGTCTTGGTATTTTCCATATTGCTGCAGTGCACATTTGCCTGCCTCTGTCTTTCCAATTCTAGTGATATTAGGTTATAGGCCCAAAAGGTGCCCTGCTGCATCATATGGTAGCTCAATGTTTACCTTTAAAGCAGCTCCATCCAGTTTTCGTTAGTGCTGTTACCACTTTACATCCCACCAGCAGCTAGAAGCTACACAGTTCTGTAAAACCCTTTCAACATTTATAGTTTGTAGACTTTTTGCTGATGGTCAGTTGACTGGTGTGAGCTGAAACCTTTTTGGAGATTGGATTTGCATGAGGCTAATAATTCCTTATACCAAGCTTTAGGCATTTCCTTTTTTTCTTTTCTTTCTTTTTAAAGTGTGCATACAACTTCCCTCTTCCCATTGACTTTTTAAAAAATTTGCCATGTGTTGAATTTTCTTGCCTATTCCCGTCCCCAGGGCATTTTCTCAGGACAGGTGTCATTTACAGCCCTGCAGTCCTTGTGCCTATTAAGCAACAATTAGCACTGTGTTTACACCTGCTGTTGTGGGAAACAGCCACAATGCGGCAACATTATGACGTTTTCAAATCTTGTTAATAGGGCAACAGAGTCTTCCTGGAGGTAGAGTTCCAAGGTTATAAATTACAGTGGAATATGCTGGGGCAAGCCCCCAGAAGTTTATGTCTCCTTTCTTATGTTTGTTTTTAAAATTTAATTTCTATTTTTATCAGAGTAAATTTGATTAGAGTGTTGTGATTGTCTGGCTATACAGAACCTGCTTGATGATTCATACATATCTCTCTTCATCTTCGGATCCTGTTACCATGTATGTTATTGCAGAATGTTGTGTAGACCTCCCTTGGTATTTGGTAGGTGTTTTGTCATTATATATTTTACATTTATTGGTAATTTTATACTTCGTATAGTTTATATGTTATACGTTTATATACATTGAACATACATTAGTATATGTATGTTAGCCCCATAATCCTAATTTATCCATCCTCCCACTGGTCATTTTGGCTAACCATTTGTTTGTTTTATAAGTCTGTGAGTGTCTTTTTCTGTGGAAATACGTTCTTTGGTAGCAATCTTAAGATAACATGTAGAAATGATATCATAGGATATCTGTCATTCCCTTTTGACTTACTGAACCTAATATGATTATGTCTAGGCTCATCTGCAGTCCTGATAACGGCAGTGTTCATTTTTTTCCGGAGGCTACTATTCCATTCTGTCCGTATACCACTTCTTCCTTGTCATTCATCTGTGTATGGACCTTTTTCTTGCTTCCATGTCTTGGCTATTTCAATATTGCTGCAGTACACATTTGCCTACCTCTGTCTTTCCGATTCTGCTGCTCTTAGGTTATAGGCCCAAAAGGTGCCCTGCTGCATCATATGGTAGCTCAATTTTTACCTTTAAAGCAGCTCCATCCAGTTTTCGTTAGTGCTGTTACCACTTTACCTCCCACCAGCCGCTAGAAGGTACACAGTTCTCTAAAACCCCTTCAGCATTGATAGTTTGTAGACTTTTTGCTGATGGTCATTTGACTGGTGTGAGCTGAAACCTTTTTGGAGGTTGGATTTGCATGAGGCTAATAATTCCTTATACCGAGCTTTAGGCATCTCCTTTTTTTCTTTTCTCTTTTTTTCTAGAGTGATTACAGCTTCCCTCTTCATATTGAGTTCTTGAAAAATTTGTCATGTGTTGAATTTTCTTGGCTATTCCCTACCCAAGGGCATTTTTTGAGGGCGGGTGTCATTTACAGCCCTGCAATCCTTGTGACTATTAAGCGACCATTAGCACTGGATTTAAAGCTGCTGTTCTGGGAAACAGCCACAAGGCGGCAGCATTATTACGTTTTCAACTCTTGTTAATAGGGCAACGGAGTCTTCCTGGAGGTAGTGTTCCGAGGTTGGAAATGAGAGTGGAATGTGCTGGGACAAGGCCCCAGAAGTTTATGTCTCCTTACTTATGTTTTTTTTTAAATTTAATTTCTATTTCTTATTGGAGTAAATTTGATTAGAGTGCTGTGATTGTCTGGCTGTACAGAATCTGCTTAATGATTCATACATATGTCTGTTCATCTTTGGATCCTATTACCATGTGTAGTATTGCAAAATGTTGAGTAGACGTCCCTTGGTATTTGGTAGATATTTTGTCATTATATATTTTATATGTATTGGTGATTATATAATTCATATAGTTTATATGTTATAAGTTTATATACGTTTAACACACATTACTCTATGTATGTTAGCCCCATAGTCCTAATTTATCCATCCTACCACCTTTCATTTTGGCTAACCATTACTTTGTTTTATAAATCTGTGAGTGTCTTTTTCTGTGGAAATATGTTCATTGGTAGCAATCTTAATATAACATGTACAAATGATATCAGAGGATATTTGTCAACCCTTTGACTTACTTAAACTAATAGGATTATTTCTAGGCTCATCTGTAGTCCTGAAAATGGCATTGTTCATTTTTATCCCAAGGCTAGTATTCCATTCTGTGCGTATACCATTTCTTCTTTGTACATTCATCTGTGTATGGACCTGTTTCTTACTTCCATGTCTTGGCTATTTCAATATTGCTGCAGTGCACATTTGCCTGCCGCTGTCTTTCCGGTTCTGGTGGTCTTAGGTTATAGGCCCAAAATGTGCCCTGCCGCCTCATATGTTAGCTCAATTTTTACCTTTAAAGCAGCTCCATCCAGTTTTCGTTAGTGCTGTTACCACTTTTCTTCCCACCAGCAGCTAAAAGTACACAGTTCTCTAAGACCCCTTCAGCATTGATAGTTTGTAGACTTTTTGCTGATGGTCATTTGACTGGTGTGAGCTGAAACCTTTTTGGAGGTTGGATTTGCATGAGGCTATTAATTCCTTATACCGAGCTTCAGGCATTTCATTGTTTTTTCTTTTCTTTTTTTTTTTAAAGAGTGAGCACAACTTCCCTCTTCACATTGAGTTCTTGAAAAATTTGTCATGTGTTGAATTTCCTTGCCTAGTCCCTACCCCAGGGCATTTTTTGAGGGCGGGTGTCATTTACAGCGCTGCAGTCCTTGTGACTATTAAGCAACCATTAACACTGGGTTTAAAGCTGCTGTTGTGGGAAATAGCCACAAGGTGGCAGCATTGTTACGTTATCAACTCTTGTTACTAGGGCAACGGAGTCTTCCTGGAGGCAGTGTTCCGAGGTTGGAAATGAGAGTGGAATGTGCTGCGACAAGCCCCCAGAAGTTTATGTCTCCTTACTTATGTTTCTTTTTTAAATTTAATTTCTATTTCTTATCGGAGTATATTTGATTAGAGTGTTGTGATTGTCTGGCTGTACAGAATCTGCTTAATGATTCATACATATGTCTGTTCATCTTCGGATCCTGTTACCATGTATGTTATTGCAGAATGTTGTGTAGATCTCCCTTGGTATTTGGTAGGTGTTTTGTCATTATATATTTTGTATGTATTGGTGATTATATAATTCATATAGTTTATATGGTATATGTTTATATACATTTAACAGACATTAGTATATGTATGTTAGCCCCATAGTCCTAATTTATCCATGCTGCCACCTTTCATTTTGGCTAACCATTAGTTTGTTTTATAAGTGTGTGAGTGTCTTTTTCTGTGGCAGTATGTTCATTGGTAGCAATCCTAGGACAACATGTATAAATGATATCATAGGATATTTGTCATTCCCTTTTGACTTACTTAACCCAATATGATTATTTCTGAGCTCACCTGTAGTCCTGAAAATGGCATTGTTCATTTTTGTCCCGAGGCTACTATTCCATTCTGTCCATATACCACTTCTTCTTTGTCTATTCATCTGTGTATGGACCTTGATTTTGCTTCCACGTCTTGGTATTTTCCATATTGCTGCAGTGCACATTTGCCTGCCTCTGTCTTTCCAATTCTAGTGATATTAGGTTATAGGCCCAAAAGGTGCCCTGCTGCATCATATGGTAGCTCAATGTTTACCTTTAAAGCAGCTCCATCCAGTTTTCGTTAGTGCTGTTACCACTTTACATCCCACCAGCAGCTAGAAGCTACACAGTTCTGTAAAACCCTTTCAACATTTATAGTTTGTAGACTTTTTGCTGATGGTCATTTGACTGGTGTGAGCTGAAACCTTTTTGGAGATTGGATTTGCATGAGGCTAATAATTCCTTATACCAAGCTTTAGGCATTTCCTTTTTTTCTTTTCTTTCTTTTTAAAGTGTGCATACAACTTCCCTCTTCCCATTGACTTTTTAAAAAATTTGCCATGTGTTGAATTTTCTTGCCTATTCCCGTCCCCAGGGCATTTTCTCAGGACAGGTGTCATTTACAGCCCTGCAGTCCTTGTGCCTATTAAGCAACAATTAGCACTGTGTTTACACCTGCTGTTGTGGGAAACAGCCACAATGCGGCAACATTATGATGTTTTCAAATCTTGTTAATAGGGCAACAGAGTCTTCCTGGAGGTAGAGTTCCAAGGTTATAAATTACAGTGGAATATGCTGGGGCAAGCCCCCAGAAGTTTATGTCTCCTTTCTTATGTTTGTTTTTAAAATTTAATTTCTATTTTTATCAGAGTAAATTTGATTAGAGTGTTGTGATTGTCTGGCTATACAGAACCTGCTTGATGATTCATACATATCTCTCTTCATCTTCGGATCCTGTTACCATGTATGTTATTGCAGAATGTTGTGTAGACCTCCCTTGGTATTTGGTAGGTGTTTTGTCATTATATATTTTACATTTATTGGTAATTTTATACTTCGTATAGTTTATATGTTATACGTTTATATACATTGAACATACATTAGTATATGTATGTTAGCCCCATAATCCTAATTTATCCATCCTCCCACTGGTCATTTTGGCTAACCATTTGTTTGTTTTATAAGTCTGTGAGTGTCTTTTTCTGTGGAAATACGTTCTTTGGTAGCAATCTTAAGATAACATGTAGAAATGATATCATAGGATATCTGTCATTCCCTTTTGACTTACTGAACCTAATATGATTATGTCTAGGCTCATCTGCAGTCCTGATAACGGCAGTGTTCATTTTTTTCCGGAGGCTACTATTCCATTCTGTCCGTATACCACTTCTTCCTTGTCATTCATCTGTGTATGGACCTTTTTCTTGCTTCCATGTCTTGGCTATTTCAATATTGCTGCAGTACACATTTGCCTACCTCTGTCTTTCCGATTCTGCTGCTCTTAGGTTATAGGCCCAAAAGGTGCCCTGCTGCATCATATGGTAGCTCAATTTTTACCTTTAAAGCAGCTCCATCCAGTTTTCGTTAGTGCTGTTACCACTTTACCTCCCACCAGCCGCTAGAAGGTACACAGTTCTCTAAAACCCCTTCAGCATTGATAGTTTGTAGACTTTTTGCTGATGGTCATTTGACTGGTGTGAGCTGAAACCTTTTTGGAGGTTGGATTTGCATGAGGCTAATAATTCCTTATACCGAGCTTTAGGCATCTCCTTTTTTTCTTTTCTCTTTTTTTCTAGAGTGATTACAGCTTCCCTCTTCATATTGAGTTCTTGAAAAATTTGTCATGTGTTGAATTTTCTTGGCTATTCCCTACCCAAGGGCATTTTTTGAGGGCAGGTGTCATTTACAGCCCTGCAATCCTTGTGACTATTAAGCGACCATTAGCACTGGATTTAAAGCTGCTGTTCTGGGAAACAGCCACAAGGCGGCAGCATTATTACGTTTTCAACTCTTGTTAATAGGGCAACGGAGTCTTCCTGGAGGTAGTGTTCCGAGGTTGGAAATGAGAGTGGAATGTGCTGGGACAAGGCCCCAGAAGTTTATGTCTCCTTACTTATGTTTTTTTTTAAATTTAATTTCTATTTCTTATTGGAGTAAATTTGATTAGAGTGCTGTGATTGTCTGGCTGTACAGAATCTGCTTAATGATTCATACATATGTCTGTTCATCTTTGGATCCTATTACCATGTGTAGTATTGCAAAATGTTGAGTAGACGTCCCTTGGTATTTGGTAGATATTTTGTCATTATATATTTTATATGTATTGGTGATTATATAATTCATATAGTTTATATGTTATAAGTTTATATACGTTTAACACACATTACTCTATGTATGTTAGCCCCATAGTCCTAATTTATCCATCCTACCACCTTTCATTTTGGCTAACCATTACTTTGTTTTATAAATCTGTGAGTGTCTTTTTCTGTGGAAATATGTTCATTGGTAGCAATCTTAATATAACATGTACAAATGATATCAGAGGATATTTGTCAACCCTTTGACTTACTTAAACTAATAGGATTATTTCTAGGCTCATCTGTAGTCCTGAAAATGGCATTGTTCATTTTTATCCCAAGGCTAGTATTCCATTCTGTGCGTATACCATTTCTTCTTTGTACATTCATCTGTGTATGGACCTGTTTCTTACTTCCATGTCTTGGCTATTTCAATATTGCTGCAGTGCACATTTGCCTGCCGCTGTCTTTCCGGTTCTGGTGGTCTTAGGTTATAGGCCCAAAATGTGCCCTGCCGCCTCATATGTTAGCTCAATTTTTACCTTTAAAGCAGCTCCATCCAGTTTTCGTTAGTGCTGTTACCACTTTTCTTCCCACCAGCAGCTAAAAGTACACAGTTCTCTAAGACCCCTTCAGCATTGATAGTTTGTAGACTTTTTGCTGATGGTCATTTGACTGGTGTGAGCTGAAACCTTTTTGGAGGTTGGATTTGCATGAGGCTATTAATTCCTTATACCGAGCTTCAGGCATTTCATTGTTTTTTCTTTTCTTTTTTTTTTTTAAAGAGTGAGCACAACTTCCCTCTTCACATTGAGTTCTTGAAAAATTTGTCATGTGTTGAATTTCCTTGCCTAGTCCCTACCCCAGGGCATTTTTTGAGGGCGGGTGTCATTTACAGCGCTGCAGTCCTTGTGACTCTTAAGCAACCATTAACACTGGGTTTAAAGCTGCTGTTGTGGGAAATAGCCACAAGGTGGCAGCATTGTTACGTTATCAACTCTTGTTACTAGGGCAACGGAGTCTTCCTGGAGGCAGTGTTCCGAGGTTGGAAATGAGAGTGGAATGTGCTGCGACAAGCCCCCAGAAGTTTATGTCTCCTTACTTATGTTTCTTTTTTAAATTTAATTTCTATTT
The DNA here is from genome assembly GCF_028021215.1 of Eschrichtius robustus. Taxonomy (NCBI): domain Eukaryota; kingdom Metazoa; phylum Chordata; class Mammalia; order Artiodactyla; family Eschrichtiidae; genus Eschrichtius; species Eschrichtius robustus. The sequence goes on from NW_027175423.1 coordinate 87,596, forward strand.
CTTATCGGAGTATATTTGATTAGAGTGTTGTGATTGTCTGGCTGTACAGAATCTGCTTAATGATTCATACATATGTCTGTTCATCTTCGGATCCTGTTACCATGTATGTTATTGCAGAATGTTGTGTAGATCTCCCTTGGTATTTGGTAGGTGTTTTGTCATTATATATTTTGTATGTATTGGTGATTATATAATTCATATAGTTTATATGGTATATGTTTATATACATTTAACAGACATTAGTATATGTATGTTAGCCCCATAGTCCTAATTTATCCATGCTGCCACCTTTCATTTTGGCTAACCATTAGTTTGTTTTATAAGTGTGTGAGTGTCTTTTTCTGTGGCAGTATGTTCATTGGTAGCAATCCTAGGACAACATGTATAAATGATATCATAGGATATTTGTCATTCCCTTTTGACTTACTTAACCCAATATGATTATTTCTGAGCTCACCTGTAGTCCTGAAAATGGCATTGTTCATTTTTGTCCCGAGGCTACTATTCCATTCTGTCCATATACCACTTCTTCTTTGTCTATTCGTCTGTGTATGGACCTTGATTTTGCTTCCACGTCTTGGTATTTTCCATATTGCTGCAGTGCACATTTGCCTGCCTCTGTCTTTCCAATTCTAGTGATATTAGGTTATAGGCCCAAAAGGTGCCCTGCTGCATCATATGGTAGCTCAATGTTTACCTTTAAAGCAGCTCCATCCAGTTTTCGTTAGTGCTGTTACCACTTTACATCCCACCAGCAGCTAGAAGCTACACAGTTCTGTAAAACCCTTTCAACATTTATAGTTTGTAGACTTTTTGCTGATGGTCAGTTGACTGGTGTGAGCTGAAACCTTTTTGGAGATTGGATTTGCATGAGGCTAATAATTCCTTATACCAAGCTTTAGGCATTTCCTTTTTTTCTTTTCTTTCTTTTTAAAGTGTGCATACAACTTCCCTCTTCCCATTGACTTTTTAAAAAATTTGCCATGTGTTGAATTTTCTTGCCTATTCCCGTCCCCAGGGCATTTTCTCAGGACAGGTGTCATTTACAGCCCTGCAGTCCTTGTGCCTATTAAGCAACAATTAGCACTGTGTTTACACCTGCTGTTGTGGGAAACAGCCACAATGCGGCAACATTATGACGTTTTCAAATCTTGTTAATAGGGCAACAGAGTCTTCCTGGAGGTAGAGTTCCAAGGTTATAAATTACAGTGGAATATGCTGGGGCAAGCCCCCAGAAGTTTATGTCTCCTTTCTTATGTTTGTTTTTAAAATTTAATTTCTATTTTTATCAGAGTAAATTTGATTAGAGTGTTGTGATTGTCTGGCTATACAGAACCTGCTTGATGATTCATACATATCTCTCTTCATCTTCGGATCCTGTTACCATGTATGTTATTGCAGAATGTTGTGTAGACCTCCCTTGGTATTTGGTAGGTGTTTTGTCATTATATATTTTACATTTATTGGTAATTTTATACTTCGTATAGTTTATATGTTATACGTTTATATACATTGAACATACATTAGTATATGTATGTTAGCCCCATAATCCTAATTTATCCATCCTCCCACTGGTCATTTTGGCTAACCATTTGTTTGTTTTATAAGTCTGTGAGTGTCTTTTTCTGTGGAAATACGTTCTTTGGTAGCAATCTTAAGATAACATGTAGAAATGATATCATAGGATATCTGTCATTCCCTTTTGACTTACTGAACCTAATATGATTATGTCTAGGCTCATCTGCAGTCCTGATAACGGCAGTGTTCATTTTTTTCCGGAGGCTACTATTCCATTCTGTCCGTATACCACTTCTTCCTTGTCATTCATCTGTGTATGGACCTTTTTCTTGCTTCCATGTCTTGGCTATTTCAATATTGCTGCAGTACACATTTGCCTACCTCTGTCTTTCCGATTCTGCTGCTCTTAGGTTATAGGCCCAAAAGGTGCCCTGCTGCATCATATGGTAGCTCAATTTTTACCTTTAAAGCAGCTCCATCCAGTTTTCGTTAGTGCTGTTACCACTTTACCTCCCACCAGCCGCTAGAAGGTACACAGTTCTCTAAAACCCCTTCAGCATTGATAGTTTGTAGACTTTTTGCTGATGGTCATTTGACTGGTGTGAGCTGAAACCTTTTTGGAGGTTGGATTTGCATGAGGCTAATAATTCCTTATACCGAGCTTTAGGCATCTCCTTTTTTACTTTTCTCTTTTTTTCTAGAGTGATTACAGCTTCCCTCTTCATATTGAGTTCTTGAAAAATTTGTCATGTGTTGAATTTTCTTGGCTATTCCCTACCCAAGGGCATTTTTTGAGGGCAGGTGTCATTTACAGCCCTGCAATCCTTGTGACTATTAAGCGACCATTAGCACTGGATTTAAAGCTGCTGTTCTGGGAAACAGCCACAAGGCGGCAGCATTATTACGTTTTCAACTCTTGTTAATAGGGCAACGGAGTCTTCCTGGAGGTAGTGTTCCGAGGTTGGAAATGAGAGTGGAATGTGCTGGGACAAGGCCCCAGAAGTTTATGTCTCCTTACTTATGTTTTTTTTTAAATTTAATTTCTATTTCTTATTGGAGTAAATTTGATTAGAGTGCTGTGATTGTCTGGCTGTACAGAATCTGCTTAATGATTCATACACATGTCTGTTCATCTTTGGATCCTATTACCATGTGTAGTATTGCAAAATGTTGAGTAGACGTCCCTTGGTATTTGGTAGATATTTTGTCATTATATATTTTATATGTATTGGTGATTATATAATTCATATAGTTTATATGTTATAAGTTTATATACGTTTAACACACATTACTCTATGTATGTTAGCCCCATAGTCCTAATTTATCCATCCTACCACCTTTCATTTTGGCTAACCATTACTTTGTTTTATAAATCTGTGAGTGTCTTTTTCTGTGGAAATATGTTCATTGGTAGCAATCTTAATATAACATGTACAAATGATATCAGAGGATATTTGTCAACCCTTTGACTTACTTAAACTAATAGGATTATTTCTAGGCTCATCTGTAGTCCTGAAAATGGCATTGTTCATTTTTATCCCAAGGCTAGTATTCCATTCTGTGCGTATACCATTTCTTCTTTGTACATTCATCTGTGTATGGCCCTGTTTCTTACTTCCATGTCTTGGCTATTTCAATATTGCTGCAGTGCACATTTGCCTGCCGCTGTCTTTCCGGTTCTGGTGGTCTTAGGTTATAGGCCCAAAATGTGCCCTGCCGCCTCATATGTTAGCTCAATTTTTACCTTTAAAGCAGCTCCATCCAGTTTTCGTTAGTGCTGTTACCACTTTTCTTCCCACCAGCAGCTAAAAGTACACAGTTCTCTAAGACCCCTTCAGCATTGATAGTTTGTAGACTTTTTGCTGATGGTCATTTGACTGGTGTGAGCTGAAACCTTTTTGGAGGTTGGATTTGCATGAGGCTATTAATTCCTTATACCGAGCTTCAGGCATTTCATTGTTTTTTCTTTTCTTTTTTTTTTTTTAAAGAGTGAGCACAACTTCCCTCTTCACATTGAGTTCTTGAAAAATTTGTCATGTGTTGAATTTCCTTGCCTAGTCCCTACCCCAGGGCATTTTTTGAGGGCGGGTGTCATTTACAGCGCTGCAGTCCTTGTGACTATTAAGCAACCATTAACACTGGGTTTAAAGCTGCTGTTGTGGGAAATAGCCACAAGGTGGCAGCATTGTTACGTTATCAACTCTTGTTACTAGGGCAACGGAGTCTTCCTGGAGGCAGTGTTCCGAGGTTGGAAATGAGAGTGGAATGTGCTGCGACAAGCCCCCAGAAGTTTATGTCTCCTTACTTATGTTTCTTTTTTAAATTTAATTTCTATTTCTTATCGGAGTATATTTGATTAGAGTGTTGTGATTGTCTGGCTGTACAGAATCTGCTTAATGATTCATACATATGTCTGTTCATCTTCGGATCCTGTTACCATGTATGTTATTGCAGAATGTTGTGTAGATCTCCCTTGGTATTTGGTAGGTGTTTTGTCATTATATATTTTGTATGTATTGGTGATTATATAATTCATATAGTTTATATGGTATATGTTTATATACATTTAACAGACATTAGTATATGTATGTTAGCCCCATAGTCCTAATTTATCCATGCTGCCACCTTTCATTTTGGCTAACCATTAGTTTGTTTTATAAGTGTGTGAGTGTCTTTTTCTGTGGCAGTATGTTCATTGGTAGCAATCCTAGGACAACATGTATAAATGATATCATAGGATATTTGTCATTCCCTTTTGACTTACTTAACCCAATATGATTATTTCTGAGCTCACCTGTAGTCCTGAAAATGGCATTGTTCATTTTTGTCCCGAGGCTACTATTCCATTCTGTCCATATACCACTTCTTCTTTGTCTATTCGTCTGTGTATGGACCTTGATTTTGCTTCCACGTCTTGGTATTTTCCATATTGCTGCAGTGCACATTTGCCTGCCTCTGTCTTTCCAATTCTAGTGATATTAGGTTATAGGCCCAAAAGGTGCCCTGCTGCATCATATGGTAGCTCAATGTTTACCTTTAAAGCAGCTCCATCCAGTTTTCGTTAGTGCTGTTACCACTTTACATCCCACCAGCAGCTAGAAGCTACACAGTTCTGTAAAACCCTTTCAACATTTATAGTTTGTAGACTTTTTGCTGATGGTCAGTTGACTGGTGTGAGCTGAAACCTTTTTGGAGATTGGATTTGCATGAGGCTAATAATTGCTTATACCAAGCTTTAGGCATTTCCTTTTTTTCTTTTCTTTCTTTTTAAAGTGTGCATACAACTTCCCTCTTCCCATTGACTTTTTAAAAAATTTGCCATGTGTTGAATTTTCTTGCCTATTCCCGTCCCCAGGGCATTTTCTCAGGACAGGTGTCATTTACAGCCCTGCAGTCCTTGTGCCTATTAAGCAACAATTAGCACTGTGTTTACACCTGCTGTTGTGGGAAACAGCCACAATGCGGCAACATTATGACGTTTTCAAATCTTGTTAATAGGGCAACAGAGTCTTCCTGGAGGTAGAGTTCCAAGGTTATAAATTACAGTGGAATATGCTGGGGCAAGCCCCCAGAAGTTTATGTCTCCTTTCTTATGTTTGTTTTTAAAATTTAATTTCTATTTTTATCAGAGTAAATTTGATTAGAGTGTTGTGATTGTCTGGCTATACAGAACCTGCTTGATGATTCATACATATCTCTCTTCATCTTCGGATCCTGTTACCATGTATGTTATTGCAGAATGTTGTGTAGACCTCCCTTGGTATTTGGTAGGTGTTTTGTCATTATATATTTTACATTTATTGGTAATTTTATACTTCGTATAGTTTATATGTTATACGTTTATATACATTGAACATACATTAGTATATGTATGTTAGCCCCATAATCCTAATTTATCCATCCTCCCACTGGTCATTTTGGCTAACCATTTGTTTGTTTTATAAGTCTGTGAGTGTCTTTTTCTGTGGAAATACGTTCTTTGGTAGCAATCTTAAGATAACATGTAGAAATGATATCATAGGATATCTGTCATTCCCTTTTGACTTACTGAACCTAATATGATTATGTCTAGGCTCATCTGCAGTCCTGATAACGGCAGTGTTCATTTTTTTCCGGAGGCTACTATTCCATTCTGTCCGTATACCACTTCTTCCTTGTCATTCATCTGTGTATGGACCTTTTTCTTGCTTCCATGTCTTGGCTATTTCAATATTGCTGCAGTACACATTTGCCTACCTCTGTCTTTCCGATTCTGCTGCTCTTAGGTTATAGGCCCAAAAGGTGCCCTGCTGCATCATATGGTAGCTCAATTTTTACCTTTAAAGCAGCTCCATCCAGTTTTCGTTAGTGCTGTTACCACTTTACCTCCCACCAGCCGCTAGAAGGTACACAGTTCTCTAAAACCCCTTCAGCATTGATAGTTTGTAGACTTTTTGCTGATGGTCATTTGACTGGTGTGAGCTGAAACCTTTTTGGAGGTTGGATTTGCATGAGGCTAATAATTCCTTATACCGAGCTTTAGGCATCTCCTTTTTTTCTTTTCTCTTTTTTTCTAGAGTGATTACAGCTTCCCTCTTCATATTGAGTTCTTGAAAAATTTGTCATGTGTTGAATTTTCTTGGCTATTCCCTACCCAAGGGCATTTTTTGAGGGCAGGTGTCATTTACAGCCCTGCAATCCTTGTGACTATTAAGCGACCATTAGCACTGGATTTAAAGCTGCTGTTCTGGGAAACAGCCACAAGGCGGCAGCATTATTACGTTTTCAACTCTTGTTAATAGGGCAACGGAGTCTTCCTGGAGGTAGTGTTCCGAGGTTGGAAATGAGAGTGGAATGTGCTGGGACAAGGCCCCAGAAGTTTATGTCTCCTTACTTATGTTTTTTTTTAAATTTAATTTCTATTTCTTATTGGAGTAAATTTGATTAGAGTGCTGTGATTGTCTGGCTGTACAGAATCTGCTTAATGATTCATACATATGTCTGTTCATCTTTGGATCCTATTACCATGTGTAGTATTGCAAAATGTTGAGTAGACGTCCCTTGGTATTTGGTAGATATTTTGTCATTATATATTTTATATGTATTGGTGATTATATAATTCATATAGTTTATATGTTATAAGTTTATATACGTTTAACACACATTACTCTATGTATGTTAGCCCCATAGTCCTAATTTATCCATCCTACCACCTTTCATTTTGGCTAACCATTACTTTGTTTTATAAATCTGTGAGTGTCTTTTTCTGTGGAAATATGTTCATTGGTAGCAATCTTAATATAACATGTACAAATGATATCAGAGGATATTTGTCAACCCTTTGACTTACTTAAACTAATAGGATTATTTCTAGGCTCATCTGTAGTCCTGAAAATGGCATTGTTCATTTTTATCCCAAGGCTAGTATTCCATTCTGTGCGTATACCATTTCTTCTTTGTACATTCATCTGTGTATGGACCTGTTTCTTACTTCCATGTCTTGGCTATTTCAATATTGCTGCAGTGCACATTTGCCTGCCGCTGTCTTTCCGGTTCTGGTGGTCTTAGGTTATAGGCCCAAAATGTGCCCTGCCGCCTCATATGTTAGCTCAATTTTTACCTTTAAAGCAGCTCCATCCAGTTTTCGTTAGTGCTGTTACCACTTTTCTTCCCACCAGCAGCTAAAAGTACACAGTTCTCTAAGACCCCTTCAGCATTGATAGTTTGTAGACTTTTTGCTGATGGTCATTTGACTGGTGTGAGCTGAAACCTTTTTGGAGGTTGGATTTGCATGAGGCTATTAATTCCTTATACCGAGCTTCAGGCATTTCATTGTTTTTTCTTTTCTTTTTTTTTTTAAAGAGTGAGCACAACTTCCCTCTTCACATTGAGTTCTTGAAAAATTTGTCATGTGTTGAATTTCCTTGCCTAGTCCCTACCCCAGGGCATTTTTTGAGGGCGGGTGTCATTTACAGCGCTGCAGTCCTTGTGACTATTAAGCAACCATTAACACTGGGTTTAAAGCTGCTGTTGTGGGAAATAGCCACAAGGTGGCAGCATTGTTACGTTATCAACTCTTGTTACTAGGGCAACGGAGTCTTCCTGGAGGCAGTGTTCCGAGGTTGGAAATGAGAGTGGAATGTGCTGCGACAAGCCCCCAGAAGTTTATGTCTCCTTACTTATGTTTCTTTTTTAAATTTAATTTCTATTTCTTATCGGAGTATATTTGATTAGAGTGTTGTGATTGTCTGGCTGTACAGAATCTGCTTAATGATTCATACATATGTCTGTTCATCTTCGGATCCTGTTACCATGTATGTTATTGCAGAATGTTGTGTAGATCTCCCTTGGTATTTGGTAGGTGTTTTGTCATTATATATTTTGTATGTATTGGTGATTATATAATTCATATAGTTTATATGGTATATGTTTATATACATTTAACAGACATTAGTATATGTATGTTAGCCCCATAGTCCTAATTTATCCATGCTGCCACCTTTCATTTTGGCTAACCATTAGTTTGTTTTATAAGTGTGTGAGTGTCTTTTTCTGTGGCAGTATGTTCATTGGTAGCAATCCTAGGACAACATGTATAAATGATATCATAGGATATTTGTCATTCCCTTTTGACTTACTTAACCCAATATGATTATTTCTGAGCTCACCTGTAGTCCTGAAAATGGCATTGTTCATTTTTGTCCCGAGGCTACTATTCCATTCTGTCCATATACCACTTCTTCTTTGTCTATTCGTCTGTGTATGGACCTTGATTTTGCTTCCACGTCTTGGTATTTTCCATATTGCTGCAGTGCACATTTGCCTGCCTCTGTCTTTCCAATTCTAGTGATATTAGGTTATAGGCCCAAAAGGTGCCCTGCTGCATCATATGGTAGCTCAATGTTTACCTTTAAAGCAGCTCCATCCAGTTTTCGTTAGTGCTGTTACCACTTTACATCCCACCAGCAGCTAGAAGCTACACAGTTCTGTAAAACCCTTTCAACATTTATAGTTTGTAGACTTTTTGCTGATGGTCATTTGACTGGTGTGAGCTGAAACCTTTTTGGAGATTGGATTTGCATGAGGCTAATAATTCCTTATACCAAGCTTTAGGCATTTCCTTTTTTTCTTTTCTTTCTTTTTAAAGTGTGCATACAACTTCCCTCTTCCCATTGACTTTTTAAAAAATTTGCCATGTGTTGAATTTTCTTGCCTATTCCCGTCCCCAGGGCATTTTCTCAGGACAGGTGTCATTTACAGCCCTGCAGTCCTTGTGCCTATTAAGCAACAATTAGCACTGTGTTTACACCTGCTGTTGTGGGAAACAGCCACAATGCGGCAACATTATGACGTTTTCAAATCTTGTTAATAGGGCAACAGAGTCTTCCTGGAGGTAGAGTTCCAAGGTTATAAATTACAGTGGAATATGCTGGGGCAAGCCCCCAGAAGTTTATGTCTCCTTTCTTATGTTTGTTTTTAAAATTTAATTTCTATTTTTATCAGAGTAAATTTGATTAGAGTGTTGTGATTGTCTGGCTATACAGAACCTGCTTGATGATTCATACATATCTCTCTTCATCTTCGGATCCTGTTACCATGTATGTTATTGCAGAATGTTGTGTAGACCTCCCTTGGTATTTGGTAGGTGTTTTGTCATTATATATTTTACATTTATTGGTAATTTTATACTTCGTATAGTTTATATGTTATACGTTTATATACATTGAACATACATTAGTATATGTATGTTAGCCCCATAATCCTAATTTATCCATCCTCCCACTGGTCATTTTGGCTAACCATTTGTTTGTTTTATAAGTCTGTGAGTGTCTTTTTCTGTGGAAATACGTTCTTTGGTAGCAATCTTAAGATAACATGTAGAAATGATATCATAGGATATCTGTCATTCCCTTTTGACTTACTTAACCTAATATGATTATGTCTAGGCTCATCTGCAGTCCTGATAACGGCAGTGTTCATTTTTTTCCGGAGGCTACTATTCCATTCTGTCCGTATACCACTTCTTCCTTGTCATTCATCTGTGTATGGACCTTTTCCTTGCTTCCATGTCTTGGCTATTTCAATATTGCTGCAGTACACATTTGCCTACCTCTGTCTTTCCGATTCTGCTGCTCTTAGGTTATAGGCCCAAAAGGTGCCCTGCTGCATCATATGGTAGCTCAATTTTTACCTTTAAAGCAGCTCCATCCAGTTTTCGTTAGTGCTGTTACCACTTTACCTCCCACCAGCCGCTAGAAGGTACACAGTTCTCTAAAACCCCTTCAGCATTGATAGTTTGTAGACTTTTTGCTGATGGTCATTTGACTGGTGTGAGCTGAAACCTTTTTGGAGGTTGGATTTGCATGAGGCTAATAATTCCTTATACCGAGCTTTAGGCATCTCCTTTTTTTCTTTTCTCTTTTTTTCTAGAGTGATTACAGCTTCCCTCTTCATATTGAGTTCTTGAAAAATTTGTCATGTGTTGAATTTTCTTGGCTATTCCCTACCCAAGGGCATTTTTTGAGGGCAGGTGTCATTTACAGCCCTGCAATCCTTGTGACTATTAAGCGACCATTAGCACTGGATTTAAAGCTGCTGTTCTGGGAAACAGCCACAAGGCGGCAGCATTATTACGTTTTCAACTCTTGTTAATAGGGCAACGGAGTCTTCCTGGAGGTAGTGTTCCGAGGTTGGAAATGAGAGTGGAATGTGCTGGGACAAGGCCCCAGAAGTTTATGTCTCCTTACTTATGTTTTTTTTTAAATTTAATTTCTATTTCTTATTGGAGTAAATTTGATTAGAGTGCTGTGATTGTCTGGCTGTACAGAATCTGCTTAATGATTCATACACATGTCTGTTCATCTTTGGATCCTATTACCATGTGTAGTATTGCAAAATGTTGAGTAGACGTCCCTTGGTATTTGGTAGATATTTTGTCATTATATATTTTATATGTATTGGTGATTATATAATTCATATAGTTTATATGTTATAAGTTTATATACGTTTAACACACATTACTCTATGTATGTTAGCCCCATAGTCCTAATTTATCCATCCTACCACCTTTCATTTTGGCTAACCATTACTTTGTTTTATAAATCTGTGAGTGTCTTTTTCTGTGGAAATATGTTCATTGGTAGCAATCTTAATATAACATGTACAAATGATATCAGAGGATATTTGTCAACCCTTTGACTTACTTAAACTAATAGGATTATTTCTAGGCTCATCTGTAGTCCTGAAAATGGCATTGTTCATTTTTATCCCAAGGCTAGTATTCCATTCTGTGCGTATACCATTTCTTCTTTGTACATTCATCTGTGTATGGCCCTGTTTCTTACTTCCATGTCTTGGCTATTTCAATATTGCTGCAGTGCACATTTGCCTGCCGCTGTCTTTCCGGTTCTGGTGGTCTTAGCTTATAGGCCCAAAATGTGCCCTGCCGCCTCATATGTTAGCTCAATTTTTACCTTTAAAGCAGCTCCATCCAGTTTTCGTTAGTGCTGTTACCACTTTTCTTCCCACCAGCAGCTAAAAGTACACAGTTCTCTAAGACCCCTTCAGCATTGATAGTTTGTAGACTTTTTCCTGATGGTCATTTGACTGGTGTGAGCTGAAACCTTTTTGGAGGTTGGATTTGCATGAGGCTATTAATTCCTTATACCGAGCTTCAGGCATTTCATTGTTTTTTCTTTTCTTTTTTTTTTTTAAAGAGTGAGTACAACTTCCCTCTTCACATTGAGTTCTTGAAAAATTTGTCATGTGTTGAATTTCCTTGCCTAGTCCCTACCCCAGGGAATTTTTTTGAAGGCGGGTGTCATTTACAGCGCTGCAGTCCTTGTGACTATTAAGCAACCATTAACACTGGGTTTAAAGCTGCTGTTGTGGGAAATAGCCACAAGGTGGCAGCATTGTTACGTTATCAACTCTTGTTACTAGGGCAACGGAGTCTTCCTGGAGGCAGTGTTCCGAGGTTGGAAATGAGAGTGGAATGTGCTGCGACAAGCCCCCAGAAGTTTATGTCTCCTTACTTATGTTTCTTTTTTAAATTTAATTTCTATTTCTTATCGGAGTATATTTGATTAGAGTGTTGTGATTGTCTGGCTGTACAGAATCTGCTTAATGATTCATACATATGTCTGTTCATCTTCGGATCCTGTTACCATGTATGTTATTGCAGAATGTTGTGTAGATCTCCCTTGGTATTTGGTAGGTGTTTTGTCATTATATATTTTGTATGTATTGGTGATTATATAATTCATATAGTTTATATGATATATGTTTATATACATTTAACAGACATTAGTATATGTATGTTAGCCCCATAGTCCTAATTTATCCATGCTGCCACCTTTCATTTTGGCTAACCATTAGTTTGTTTTATAAGTGTGTGAGTGTCTTTTTCTGTGGCAGTATGTTCATTGGTAGCAATCCTAGGACAACATGTATAAATGATATCATAGGATATTTGTCATTCCCTTTTGACTTACTTAACCCAATATGATTATTTCTGAGCTCACCTGTAGTCCTGAAAATGGCATTGTTCATTTTTGTCCCGAGGCTACTATTCCATTCTGTCCATATACCACTTCTTCTTTGTCTATTCGTCTGTGTATGGACCTTGATTTTGCTTCCACGTCTTGGTATTTTCCATATTGCTGCAGTGCACATTTGCCTGCCTCTGTCTTTCCAATTCTAGTGATATTAGGTTATAGGCCCAAAAGGTGCCCTGCTGCATCATATGGTAGCTCAATGTTTACCTTTAAAGCAGCTCCATCCAGTTTTCGTTAGTGCTGTTACCACTTTACATCCCACCAGCAGCTAGAAGCTACACAGTTCTGTAAAACCCTTTCAACATTTATAGTTTGTAGACTTTTTGCTGATGGTCATTTGACTGGTGTGAGCTGAAACCTTTTTGGAGATTGGATTTGCATGAGGCTAATAATTCCTTATACCAAGCTTTAGGCATTTCCTTTTTTTCTTTTCTTTCTTTTTAAAGTGTGCATACAACTTCCCTCTTCCCATTGACTTCTTAAAAAATTTGCCATGTGTTGAATTTTCTTGCCTATTCCCGTCCCCAGGGCATTTTCTCAGGACAGGTGTCATTTACAGCCCTGCAGTCCTTGTGCCTATTAAGCAACAATTAGCACTGTGTTTACACCTGCTGTTGTGGGAAACAGCCACAATGCGGCAACATTATGACGTTTTCAAATCTTGTTAATAGGGCAACAGAGTCTTCCTGGAGGTAGAGTTCCAAGGTTATAAATTACAGTGGAATATGCTGGGGCAAGCCCCCAGAAGTTTATGTCTCCTTTCTTATGTTTGTTTTTAAAATTTAATTTCTATTTTTATCAGAGTAAATTTGATTAGAGTGTTGTGATTGTCTGGCTATACAGAACCTGCTTGATGATTCATACATATCTCTCTTCATCTTCGGATCCTGTTACCATGTATGTTATTGCAGAATGTTGTGTAGACCTCCCTTGGTATTTGGTAGGTGTTTTGTCATTATATATTTTACATTTATTGGTAATTTTATACTTCGTATAGTTTATATGTTATACGTTTATATACATTGAACATACATTAGTATATGTATGTTAGCCCCATAATCCTAATTTATCCATCCTCCCACTGGTCATTTTGGCTAACCATTTGTTTGTTTTATAAGTCTGTGAGTGTCTTTTTCTGTGGAAATACGTTCTTTGGTAGCAATCTTAAGATAACATGTAGAAATGATATCATAGGATATCTGTCATTCCCTTTTGACTTACTTAACCTAATATGATTATGTCTAGGCTCATCTGCAGTCCTGATAACGGCAGTGTTCATTTTTTTCCGGAGGCTACTATTCCATTCTGTCCGTATACCACTTCTTCCTTGTCATTCATCTGTGTATGGACCTTTTTCTTGCTTCCATGTCTTGGCTATTTCAATATTGCTGCAGTACACATTTGCCTACCTCTGTCTTTCCGATTCTGCTGCTCTTAGGTTATAGGCCCAAAAGGTGCCCTGCTGCATCATATGGTAGCTCAATTTTTACCTTTAAAGAAGCTCCATCCAGTTTTCGTTAGTGCTGTTACCACTTTACCTCCCACCAGCCGCTAGAAGGTACACAGTTCTCTAAAACCCCTTCAGCATTGATAGTTTGTAGACTTTTTGCTGATGGTCATTTGACTGGTGTGAGCTGAAACCTTTTTGGAGGTTGGATTTGCATGAGGCTAATAATTCCTTATACCGAGCTTTAGGCATCTCCTTTTTTTCTTTTCTCTTTTTTTCTAGAGTGATTACAGCTTCCCTCTTCATATTGAGTTCTTGAAAAATTTGTCATGTGTTGAATTTTCTTGGCTATTCCCTACCCAAGGGCATTTTTTGAGGGCAGGTGTCATTTACAGCCCTGCAATCCTTGTGACTATTAAGCGACCATTAGCACTGGATTTAAAGCTGCTGTTCTGGGAAACAGCCACAAGGCGGCAGCATTATTACGTTTTCAACTCTTGTTACTAGGGCAACGGAGTCTTCCTGGAGGTAGTGTTCCGAGGTTGGAAATGAGAGTGGAATGTGCTGGGACAAGGCCCCAGAAGTTTATGTCTCCTTACTTATGTTTCTTTTTTAAATTTAATTTCTATTTCTTATTGGAGTAAATTTGATTAGAGTGCTGTGATTGTCTGGCTGTACAGAATCTGCTTAATGATTCATACACATGTCTGTTCATCTTTGGATCCTATTACCATGTGTAGTATTGCAAAATGTTGAGTAGACCTCCCTTGGTATTTGGTAGATATTTTGTCATTATATATTTTATATGTATTGGTGATTATATAATTCATATAGTTTATATGTTATAAGTTTATATACATTTAACACACATTACTCTATGTATGTTAGCCCCATAGTCCTAATTTATCCATCCTACCACCTTTCATTTTGGCTAACCATTACTTTGTTTTATAAATCTGTGAGTGTCTTTTTCTGTGGAAATATGTTCATTGGTAGCAATCTTAATATAACATGTACAAATGATATCAGAGGATATTTGTCAACCCTTTGCCTTACTTAAACTAATAGGATTATTTCTAGGCTCATCTGTAGTCCTGAAAATGGCATTGTTCATTTTTATCCCAAGGCTAGTATTCCATTCTGTGCGTATACCATTTCTTCTTTGTACATTCATCTGTGTATGGCCCTGTTTCTTACTTCCATGTCTTGGCTATTTCAATATTGCTGCAGTGCACATTTGCCTGCCTCTGTCTTTCCGGTTCTGGTGGTCTTAGGTTATAGGCCCAAAATGTGCCCTGCCGCCTCATATGTTAGCTCAATTTTTACCTTTAAAGCAGCTCCATCCAGTTTTCGTTAGTGCTGTTACCACTTTTCTTCCCACCAGCAGCTAAAAGTACACAGTTCTCTAAGACCCCTTCAGCATTGATAGTTTGTAGACTTTTTGCTGATGGTCATTTGACTGGTGTGAGCTGAAACCTTTTGGAGGTTGGATTTGCATGAGGCTATTAATTCCTTATACTGAGCTTCAGGCATTTCATTGTTTTTTCTTTTCTTTTTTTTTTAAAGAGTGAGTACAACTTCCCTCTTCACATTGAGTTCTTGAAAAATATGTCATGTGTTGAATTTCCTTGCCTATCCCATTCCCCAGGGCATTTTTTGAGGGCGGGTGTCATTTACAGCGCTGCAGTCCTTGTGACTATTAAGCAACCATTAACACTGGGTTTAAAGCTGCTGTTGTGGGAAATAGCCACAAGGTGGCAGCATTGTTACGTTATCAACTCTTGTTACTAGGGCAACGGAGTCTTCCTGGTGGCAGTGTTCCGAGGTTGGAAATGAGAGTGGAATGCGCTGCGACAAGCCCCCAGAAGTTTATGTCTCCTTACTTATGTTTCTTTTTTAAATTTAATTTCTATTTCTTATCGGAGTATTTTTGATTAGAGTGTTGTGATTTTCAGCCTGTACAGAATCTGCTTAATGATTCATAGATATGTCTGTTCATCTTCGGATCCTGTTACCATGTATGTTATTGCAGAATGTTGTGTAGATCTCCCTTGGTATTTGGTAGGTGTTTTGTCATTATATATTTTGTATGTATTGGTGATTATATAATTCATATAGTTTATATGATATATGTTTATATACATTTAACATACATTAGTATATGTATGTTAGCCCCATAGTCCTAATTTATCCATGCTGCCACCTTTCATTTTGGCTAACCATTAGTTTGTTTTATAAGTGTGTGAGTGTCTTTTTCTGTGGCAGTATGTTCATTGGTAGCAATCCTAGGACAACATGTATAAATGATATCATAGGATATTTGTCATTCCCTTTTGACTTACTTAACCTAATATGATTATTTCTGAGCTCACCTGTAGTCCTGAAAATGGCATTGTTCATTTTTGTCCCGAGGCTACTATTCCATTCTGTCCATATACCACTTCTTCTTTGTCTATTCATCTGTGTATGGACCTTGATTTTGCTTCCATGTCTTGGTATTTTCCATATTGCTGCAGTGCACATTTGCCTGCCTCTGTCTTTCCAATTCTAGTGATATTAGGTTATAGGCCCAAAAGGTGCCCTGCTGCATCATATGGTAGCTCAATGTTTACCTTTAAAGCAGCTCCATCCAGTTTTCGTTAGTGCTGTTACCAATTTACATCCCACCAGCAGCTAGAAGCTACACAGTTCTGTAAAACCCTTTCAACATTTATAGTTTGTAGACTTTTTGCTGACGGTCATTTGACTGGTGTGAGCTGAAACCTTTTTGGAGATTGGATTTGCATGAGGCTAATAATTCCTTATACCAAGCTTTAGGCATTTCCTTTTTTTCTTTTCTTTCTTTTTAAAGTGTGCATACAACTTCCCTCTTCCCATTGACTTCTTAAAAAATTTGCCATGTGTTGAATTTTCTTGCCTATTCCCGTCCCCAGGGCATTTTTTTCAGGACAGGTGTCATTTACAGCCCTGCAGTCCTTGTGCCTATTAAGCAACAATTAGCACTGTGTTTAAACCTGCTGTTGTGGGAAACAGCCACAATGCGGCAACATTATGACGTTTTCAAATCTTGTTAATAGGGAAACAGCGTCTTCCTGGAGGTAGAGTTCCAAGGTTATAAATTACAGTGGAATATGCTGGGGCAAGCCCCCAGAAGTTTATGTCTCCTTTCTTATGTTTGTTTTTAAAATTTAATTTCTATTTTTATCAGAGTAAATTTGATTAGAGTGTTGTGATTGTCTGGCTATACAGAACCTGCTTGATGATTCATACATATCTCTCTTCATCTTCGGATCCTGTTACCATGTATGTTATTGCAGAATGTTGTGTAGACCTCCCTTGGTATTTGGTAGGTGTTTTGTCATTATATATTTTACATTTATTGGTAATTTTATACTTCGTATAGTTTATATGTTATACGTTTATATACATTGAACATACATTAGTATATGTATGTTAGCCCCATAATCCTAATTTATCCATCCTCCCACTGGTCATTTTGGCTAACCATTTGTTTGTTTTATAAGTCTGTGAGTGTCTTTTTCTGTGGAAATACGTTCTTTGGTAGCAATCTTAAGATAACATGTAGAAATGATATCATAGGATATCTGTCATTCCCTTTTGACTTACTTAACCTAATATGATTATGTCTAGGCTCATCTGCAGTCCTGATAACGGCAGTGTTCATTTTTTTCCGGAGGCTACTCTTCCATTCTGTCCGTATACCACTTCTTCCTTGTCATTCATCTGTGTATGGACCTTTTTCTTGCTTCCATGTCTTGGCTATTTCAATATTGCTGCAGTACACATTTGCCTACCTCTGTCTTTCCGATTCTGCTGCTCTTAGGTTATAGGCCCAAAAGGTGCCCTGCTGCATCATATGGTAGCTCAATTTCTACCTTTAAAGCAGCTCCATCCAGTTTTCGTTAGTGCTGTTACCACTTTACCTCCCACCAGCCGCTAGAAGGTACACAGTTCTCTAAAACCCCTTCAGCATTGATAGTTTGTAGACTTTTTGCTGATGGTCATTTGACTGGTGTGAGCTGAAACCTTTTTGGAGGTTGGATTTGCATGAGGCTAATAATTCCTTATACCGAGCTTTAGGCATCTCCTTTTTTTCTTTTCTCTTTTTTTCTAGAGTGATTACAGCTTCCCTCTTCATATTGAGTTCTTGAAAAATTTGTCATGTGTTGAATTTTCTTGGCTATTCCCTACCCAAGGGCATTTTTTGAGGGCAGGTGTCATTTACAGCCCTGCAATCCTTGTGACTATTAAGCGACCATTAGCACTGGATTTAAAGCTGCTGTTCTGGGAAACAGCCACAAGGCGGCAGCATTATTACGTTTTCAACTCTTGTTAATAGGGCAACGGAGTCTTCCTGGAGGTAGTGTTCCGAGGTTGGAAATGAGAGTGGAATGTGCTGGGACAAGGCCCCAGAAGTTTATGTCTCCTTACTTATGTTTGTTTTTTAAATTTAATTTCTATTTCTTATTGGAGTAAATTTGATTAGAGTGTTGTGATTGTCTGGCTGTACAGAATCTGCTTAATGATTCATACATATGTCTGTTCATCTTTGGATCCTATTACCATGTGTAGTATTGCAAAATGTTGAGTAGACCTCCCTTGGTATTTGGTAGATATTTTGTCATTATATATTTTATATGTATTGGTGATTATATAATTCATATAGTTTATATAAGTTTATATACATTTAACACACATTACTCTATGTATGTTAGCCCCATAGTCCTAATTTATCCATCCTACCACCTTTCATTTTGGCTAACCATCACTTTGTTTTATAAATCTGTGACTGTCTTTTTCTGTGGAAATATGTTCATTGGTAGCAATCTTAATATAACATGTACAAATAATATCAGAGGATATTTGTCAACCCTTTGACTTACTTAAACTAATAGGATTATTTCTAGGCTCATCTGTAGTCCTGAAAATGGCATTGTTCATTTTTACCCCAAGGCTAGTATTCCATTCTGTGCGTATACCATTTCTTCTTTGTACATTCATCTGTGTATGGCCCTGTTTCTTACTTCCATGTCTTGGCTATTTCAATATTGCTGCAGTGCACATTTGCCTGCCTCTGTCTTTCCGGTTCTGGTGGTCTTAGGTTATAGGCCCAAAATGTGCCCTGCCGCCTCATATGTTAGCTCAATTTTTACCTTTAAAGCAGCTCCATCCAGTTTTCGTTAGTGCTGTTACCACTTTTCTTCCCACCAGCAGCTAAAAGTACACAGTTCTCTAAGACCCCTTCAGCATTGATAGTTTGTAGACTTTTTGCTGATGGTCATTTGACTGGTGTGAGCTGAAACCTTTTTGGAGGTTGGATTTGCATGAGGCTATTAATTCCTTATACCGAGCTTCAGGCATTTCATTGTTTTTTCTTTTCTTTTTTTTTTTAAAGAGTGAGTACAACATCCCTCTTCACATTGAGTTCTTGAAAAATTTGTCATGTGTTGAATTTACTTGCCTATTCCCTATCCCAGGGCATTTTTTGAGGGCGGGTGTCATTTACAGCGCTGCAGTCCTTGTAACTATTAAGCAACCATTAACACTGAGTTTAAAGCTGCTGTTGTGGGCAATAGCCACAAGGTGGCAGCATTATTACGTTATCAACTCTTGTTACTAGGGCAACGGAGTCTTCCTGGAGGCAGTGTTCCGAGGTTGGAAATGAGAGTGGAATGTGCTGCGACAAGCCCCCAGAAGTTTATGTCTCCTTACTTATGTTTCTTTTTTAAATTTAATTTCTATTTCTTATTGGAGTATATTTGATTAGAGTGTTGTGCTTTTCAGGCTGTACAGAATCCGCTTAATGATTCATACATATGTCTGTTCATCTTCGGATCCTGTTACCATGTATGTTATTGCAGAATGTTGTGTAGATCTCCCTTGGTATTTGGTAGGTGTTTTGTCATTATATATTTTGTATGTATTGGTGATTATATAATTCATATAGTTTATATGATATATGTTTATATACATTTAACATACATTAGTATATGTATGTTAGCCCCATAGTCCTAATTTATCCATGCTGCCACCTTTCATTTTGGCTAACCATTAGTTTGTTTTATAAGTGTGTGAGTGTCTTTTCCTGTGGCAGTATGTTCATTGGTAGCAATCCTAGGACAACATGTATAAATGATATCATAGGATATTTGTCATTCCCTTTTGACTTACTTAACCTAATATGATTATTTCTGAGCTCACCTGTAGTCCTGAAAATGGCATTGTTCATTTTTGTCCCGAGGCTACTATTCCATTCTGTCCATATACCACTTCTTCTTTGTCTATTCATCTGTGTATGGACCTTGATTTTGCTTCCACGTCTTGGTATTTTCCATATTGCTGCAGTGCACATTTGCCTGCCTCTGTCTTTCCAATTCTAGTGATATTAGGTTATAGGCCCAAAGGGTGCCCTGCTGCATCATATGGTAGCTCAATGTTTACCTTTAAAGGAGCTCCATCCAGTTTTCGTTAGTGCTGTTACCACTTTACATCCCACCAGCAGCTAGAAGCTACACAGTTCTGTAAAACCCTTTCAACATTTATAGTTTGTAGACTTTTTGCTGTTGGTCATTTGACTGGTGTGAGCTGAAACCTTTTTGGAGATTGGATTTGCATGAGGCTAATAATTCCTTATACCAAGCTTTAGGCATTTCCTTTTTTTCTTTTCTTTCTTTTTAAAGTGTGCATACAACTTCCCTCTTCCCATTGACTTCTTAAAAAATTTGCCATGTGTTGAATTTTCTTGCCTATTCCCGTCCCCAGGGCATTTTCTCAGGACAGGTGTCATTTACAGCCCTGCAGTCCTTGTGCCTATTAAGCAACAATTAGCACTGTGTTTACACCTGCTGTTGTGGGAAACAGCCACAATGCGGCAACATTATGACGTTTTCAAATCTTGTTAATAGGGCAACAGAGTCTTCCTGGAGGTAGAGTTCCAAGGTTATAAATTACAGTGGAATATGCTGGGGCAAGCCCCCAGAAGTTTATGTCTCCTTTCTTATGTTTGTTTTTAAAATTTAATTTCTATTTTTATCAGAGTAAATTTGATTAGAGTGTTGTGATTGTCTGGCTATACAGAACCTGCTTGATGATTCATACATATCTCTCTTCATCTTCGGATCCTGTTACCATGTATGTTATTGCAGAATGTTGTGTAGACCTCCCTTGGTATTTGGTAGGTGTTTTGTCATTATATATTTTACATTTATTGGTAATTTTATACTTCGTATAGTTTATATGTTATACGTTTATATACATTGAACATACATTAGTATATGTATGTTAGCCCCATAATCCTAATTTATCCATCCTCCCACTGGTCATTTTGGCTAACCATTTGTTTGTTTTATAAGTCTGTGAGTGTCTTCTTCTGTGGAAATACGTTCTTTGGTAGCAATCTTAAGATAACATGTAGAAATGATACCATAGGTATCTGTCATTCCCTTTTGACTTACTTAACCTAATATGATTATGTCTAGGCTCATCTGCAGTCCTGATAACAGCAGTGTTCATTTTTTTCCGGAGGCTACTATTCCATTCTGTCCGTATACCACTTCTTCCTTGTCATTCATCTGTGTATGGACCTCTTTCTTGCTTCCATGTCTTGGCTATTTCAATATTGCTGCAGTACACATTTGCCTACCTCTGTCTTTACGATTCTGCTGCTCTTAGGTTATAGGCCCAAAAGGTGCCCTGCTGCATCATATGGTAGCTCAATTTTTACCTTTAAAGCAGCTCCATCCAGTTTTCTTTAGTGCTGTTACCACTTTACCTCCCACCAGCAGCTAGAAGGTACACAGTTCTCTAAAACCCCTTCAGCATTGATAGTTTGTAGACTTTTTGCTGATGGTCATTTGACTGGTGTGAGCTGAAACCTTTTTGGAGGTTGGATTTGCATGAGGCTAATAATTCCTTATACCGAGCTTTAGGCATCTCCTTTTTTTCTTTTCTCTTTTTTTCTAGAGTGATTACAGCTTCCCTCTTCATATTGAGTTCTTGAAAAATTTGTCATGTGTTGAATTTTCTTGGCTATTCCCTACCCAAGGGCATTTTTTGAGGGCAGGTGTCATTTACAGCCCTGCAATCCTTGTGACTATTACGCGACCATTAGCACTGGATTTAAAGCTGCTGTTCTGGGAAACAGCCACAAGGCGGCAGCATTATAACGTTTTCAACTCTTGTTACTAGGGCAACGGAGTCTTCCTGGAGGTTGTGTTCCGAGGTTGGAAATGAGAGTGGAATGTGCTGGGACAAGGCCCCAGAAGTTTATGTCTCCTTACTTATGTTTGTTTTTTAAATTTAATTTCTATTTCTTATTGGAGTAAATTTGATTAGAGTGTTGTGATTGTCTGGCTGTACAGAATCTGCTTAATGATTCATACATATGTCTGTTCAACTTTGGATCCTATTACCAAGTGTAGTATTGCAAAATGTTCAGTAGATCATCTTGGTATTTGGTATATATTTTTTCATTATATATTTTATATGTATTGGTGATTATATAATTCATATAGTTTATATGTTATAAGTTTATATACATTTAACACACATTACTCTATGTATGTTAGCCCCATAGTCCTAATTTATCCATCCTACCACCTTTCATTTTGGCTAACCATTACTTTGTTTTATAAATCTGTGACTGTCTTTTTCTGTGGAAATATGTTCATTGGTAGCAATCTTAATATAACATGTACAAATGATATCAGAGGATATTTGTCAACCCTTTGACTTACTTAAACTAATAGGATTATTTCTAGGCTCACCTGTAGTCCTGAAAATGGCATTGTTCATTTTTATCCCAAGGCTAGTATTCCATTCTGTGCGTATACCATTTTTTCTTTGTACATTCATCTGTGTATGGACCTGTTTCTTACTTCCATGTCTTGGCTATTTCAATATTGCTGCAGTGCACATTTGCCTGCCGCTGTCTTTCCGGTTCTGGTGGTCTTAGGTTATAGGCCCAAAATGTGACCTGCCGCCTCATATGTTAGCTCAATTTTTACCTTTAAAGCAGCTCCATCCAGTTTTCGTTAGTGCTGTTACCACTTTTCTTCCCACCAGCAGCTAAAAGTACACAGTTCTATAACACCCCTTCAGCATTGATAGTTTGTAGAATTTTTGCTGATGGTCATTTGACTGGTGTGAGCTGAAACCTTTTTGGAGGTTGGATTTGCATGAGGCTAATAATTCCTTATACCGAGCTTTAGGCATCTCCTTTTTTTCTTTTCTCTTTTTTTCTAGAGTGATTACAGCTTCCCTCTTCATATTGAGTTCTTGAAAAATTTGTCATGTGTTGAATTTTCTTGGCTATTCCCTACCCAAGGGCATTTTTTGAGGGCAGGTGTCATTTACAGCGCTGCAGTCCTTGTGACTATTAAGCAACCATTAACACTGGGTTTAAAGCTGCTGTTGTGGGAAATAGACACAAGGTGGCAGCATTATTACGTTATCAACTCTTGTTACTAGGACAACGGAGTCTTCCTGGAGGCAGTGTTCCGAGGTTGGAAATGAGAGTGGAATGTGCTGCGACAAGCCCCCAGAAGTTTATGTCTCCTTACTTATGTTTCTTTTTTAAATTTAATTTCTTTTTCTTATCGGAGTATTTTTGATTAGAGTGTTGTGATTTTCAGCCTGTACAGAATCTGCTTAATGATTCATACATATGTCTGTTCATCTTCGGATCCTGTTACCATGTATGTTATTGCAGAATGTTGTGTAGATCTCCCTTGGTATTTGGTAGGTGTTTTGTCATTATATATTTTGTATGTATTGGTGATTATCTAATTCATATAGTTTATATGATATATGTTTATATACATTTAACATACATTAGTATATGTATGTTAGCCCCATAGTCCTAATTTATCCATGCTGCCACCTTTCATTTTGGCTAACCATTAGTTTGTTTTATAAGTGTGTGAGTGTCTTTTTCTGTGGCAGTATGTTCATTGGTAGCCATCCTAGGACAACATGTATAAATGATATCATAGGATATTTGTCATTCCCTTTTGACTTACTTAACCTAATATGATTATTTCTGAGCTCACCTGTAGTCCTGAAAATGGCATTGTTCATTTTTGTCCCGAGGCTACTATTCCATTCTGTCCATATACCACTTCTTCTTTGTCTATTCATCTGTGTATGGACCTTGATTTTGCTTCCACGTCTTGGTATTTTCCATATTGCTGCAGTGCACATTTGCCTGCCTCTGTCTTTCCAATTCTAGTGATATTAGGTTATAGGCCCAAAAGGTGCCCTGCTGCATCATATGGTAGCTCAATGTTTACCTTTAAAGCAGCTCCATCCAGTTTTCGTTAGTGCTGTTACCACTTTACATCCCACCAACAGCTAGAAGCTACACAGTTCTGTAAAACCCTTTCAACATTTATAGTTTGTAGACTTTTTGCTGATGGTCATTTGACTGGTGTGAGTGGAAACCTTTTTGGAGATTGGATTTGCATGAGGCTAATAATTCCTTATACCGAGCTTTAGGCATCTCCTTTTTTTCTTTTCTCTTTTTTTCTAGAGTGATTACAGCTTCCCTCTTCATATTGAGTTCTTGAAAAATTTGTCATGTGTTGAATTTTCTTGGCTATTCCCTACCCAAGGGCATTTTTTGAGGGCAGGTGTCATTTACAGCCCTGCAATCCTTGTGACTATTAAGCGACCATTAGCACTGGATTTAAAGCTGCTGTTCTGGGAAACAGCCACAAGGCGGCAGCATTATTACGTTTTCAACTCTTGTTACTAGGGCAATGGAGTCTTCCTGGAGGTAGTGTTCCGAGGTTGGAAATGAGAGTGGAATGTGCTGGGACAAGGCCCCAGAAGTTTATGTCACCTTACTTATGTTTGTTTTTTAAATTTAATTTCTATTTCTTATTGGAGTAAATTTGATTATAGTGTTGTGATTGCCTGGCTGTACAGAATCTGCTTAATGATTCATACATATGTCTGTTCATCTTTATGGACAAAGAAGAAGTGGTATATGTACAGAATGGACTATTAGCCACGAAAGAAAAGTAAAAGAATGGCATATGCAGCACCACTTAATCACACAACGTGAAGTACGTCAGAATGCGAAAGAGAAATGTCCTATGATATCACTTATGATTTCTGAAAATTCATAAAAAGGAACACATTTCCATAGAGAAAGACAATCTCAGATTGAGAAGACAAACTTACGGTTAAGCCAAAGAAAATGTGTGAAGAATGGATAAATTAGGATATTGGGGTTAACAAACATATACTAATACATATAAAATATATAAACCGCAAACACCTATGGAATACCATGAGTGGTCTACTGAACACTCTGTAATAACCTTCATGGAAAAGGACACAAAGATCAATAGATATATGTTTATGTGTAAATGAACAAGATTCTTTACACCTAGAACAAAAGACATTTTTCAATCCAATTTGCTCTGATAAAAACTAAAACTTAAAGACACAAACAAGAATTAAGGAGGCTCAAACTTATGGGGGTTTGTCCGGGCACATTCCACTCTAATCTGCAACCTAAAAGCACAACTTGCAGCAAGGTTCTGTTTCCCTAGCAAGCAGAGTTGGCAACGTAGAAATGCTGCCACCCTAAGGCCGTTTCCTCAAACAGCACCTTTAAATCCACTGCTAATGGTCACTAAGATTCACAAGGACTGCAAGGCTGTAAATGACTCATGCCCTCAAAAAATGTCCTGGGGTAGGGAATGGACAAAAAAATCCAAACGCGCCAAATTTTTCAAGAAGGCAATTTGAAGTTGCAAGTTTAGCTCAATCGTAAAAAAAAATGAAAAGGACATTGATAAACACAAAACAACAGGAATTATTAGACGCATGCAAATCCAAACTACACAAAGCTATCACCTCACACCAGTCACAATGACCATCAGCAAAAAGTCAACAAACAATAGATGTTGAAGAAGTTGTGGAGAATAGCGTAACCCCTCGGTCTAAGTGGGATGTAAACTGGTAACAGCCAATAATAGGAACAGAATGGCAGTGCGTTTCAAGGTAAAAATTGAGTTACCATATGATCCAGAAGGCCCACGATTGGGCCTGTCACCTGTGAAAGCCAGAATCAAAAAGACACAGCATGGAAAATCGTGTATTGCAGCAGTATTTACAATAGCCAAGACATGGAAGCAACAAAAATGTCCATCATCAGATGAGCGGGCGAAAAAGTGGTCCATGTACACAATGCAATATTAGACACAGAAAAGAATGAAACAATGCCGTTTGCAGCACCATAGATGAGGCCACAGATAATCACACCACTTGAAGTAAGTCAGAAAGCGAGAGACACATATCCTATGATGGCACGTATAGGTGTTATCTAAAAGTTGATAGGAATGAACCTATTTCCACAGAGAAGGACACTCACGTGTTCAGGAAACAAGCTTGTGGTTCACCAAAGGGAAAGGTGTGAGGAATGTACAACGGAGGATATTGGGTTTAACAGACATATGCTAATACTTATAAAATATATAATCATCAAAGACATACCGAATACCAAGAGAGGGCTACACAACATTCTGTAATAACCTATATGGAACGGGATCCAAACATGAAAAGATATATGTATCAATGAAAGGGATTCTGTACACCTAGGACAAACACAACATTGCAATCAAATTTGATCTGAGAAAAATGAAAATTAAATTAAGAATACCAACAACAAATAAGAAGACATAGTTTTTGGGGGTTTGTCCTGGCACATTCCACTTTACTTTACAACCTACAAACAGGACTTCCAGGAAGGCTCTGTTGCCCTAGAAACCAGAGTTGGGAATATAGAAATGCTGCCTCCTTGTGGCCGTGTCCTGCAACAGCATATTTAAACCCAGAGCTAATGCTCATGTAATATTCACAATTACTACAGGGCTGTAAATGACACCTGCCCTCAAAAAATGTCCTGGTGCAGGTAATGGCCACAGGAATCCAGAACATGGCAAATTTTTCAAGGAAACAATTTGAAGAGGCAAGTTTCTCTGTTTTACTTAAAAAAAATGAAAACAAAACGGACGTAGATAAAAGCTCAATATCGGGAATTATTAGACGCATGCAAATCCAAACTACATAAAGGTATCACCACCCAACACTCAAAATGCCATCAGTAAAAAGTCTACAAACAATAAATGCTGAAGGGCCTTTAGAGATCCGTGTACCCTCTAGTTGCTGGTCGGATGTAAACTGGTAACAGCCAGTAGTGAGAACCGAATGGAGGTGCGTTGAAAGGTAAAAATGGAACTACCATATGATCTAGTAGGCCCACTGCTGGGCCTTACCCCGGAGAAGACCAGAATCCAAAAGACACAGGCTGGCAATCCTGCACTGCACCAATATTTAGCAGAGCCAAGACTTGGAAGTAACCAAAATGTCCATCTACAGATGAATGTAAAAAGAAGAAGTGGTCCATGTACACAATGCAATATTCGCTATGGAAAAGTATGCAACACTGCTCTTTGCAGCACCATAGATGAGCCTAGAGATAATCACAGAACATGAGGTAAGTCGGAAAGCAGACGACAAATAACCTGTGATATCACTCCTACGTGTTACCTAACAACTGACACATATGAACATATTTCCACAGAGAAAGACTCTCACAGACTTAGAAAACAAACTATGGTTATCTAAAGGGAAAGGTGGGAGGAATGGATACATTAAGATTAGGGTTACCATACGTATACAAATACATATCCAACACATGTATCAAAAAGACCGACCATATACCAAGGGAGGTCTACTGAACGCTCTGTAATAATTCACACAGGGGCTTGCCTGGTGGCACCGTAGTGAAGAATCCGCCTGCCAATGCAGGGGACACAGGTTCGATCCCTGGTTCGGGAAGATCCCACATGCTGCAGAGCAACTAAGCCCGTGCACCACCACTAATGAGCCAACGCTCTGGAGCCCATGAGCCATAACTACTGAGCCCATGCGCCACAACTACTGAAGACTGCACGCCTAGAGCCCGTGCTCCACACAAGAGAAGCCACTGCAGTGAGAACCCTGTGCACCGCAATGGAGAGTAGCCCTCACTCAGCGCAACTAGAGAATGCCCACAGGCAGCAACGAAGATCCAACTCAGCCAAAAATAAATAAATAAATAAAATAAATTTATAAAAAAATAATAGTAATTTACATGGGAAGAGGATCTTTACATGAATAGATATATATATAATGTTTAATTGAACCTGATTGTGTACACGCAGTACAAACACTATTCTACTCATTACCCCAATTTAAAAAATGAAAACCACAAACAACAATTAATGAGACTTAAATTTACTGAGATTTTCCCTGGCACATTCCATTCTAATTTACAACCTAGGAACACAACTTTCAGGAAGGCCCTGCCGCCCTCGTAACTAGATTTGGGAATGGAGAAATGCTGCCGCCTTGTGACCGTTTCCCACAACGGCAGCTTTGAACACAGGGCCAACGGTCATTTAAGATTCACAGTAATTGTAGGGCTGTAAATGACACGTGTGCTCAAAAAAGGTCCTGGGGTAGGTAATGGCCAAAAAAGTTCACAACACGGAAAATGTTTCAAGAAAACAGTTTGAAGAGGTAAGTCTTACTCACTCTGTTATTTCAAAAAAAGAAGAACATGGATAAAAGCTCAATATCAGGAATTATTGGTTGGATGCAAATCCAAACTACAAAAAGATTTGGCCACCCAATATTCAAAATGCCATCCGTAAAAAGTCTGCAAACAATGAATGCTGACGGGTTGGTGGAGAAATCCATACCCACTACGCAGTTGGTTGGATGTAAACTGGTAAGAGCTAATCATGAGAACAGAATGGAGCTGCATTTAAAACGTAAACACTGAGCTACCATATGATGCGGCCGATCCCCTAATGGGCCTATACCCTTGGAAGACCAGAATCGGAAAGGCACAGGCAGGCAAACATGCACTGCAGCAATACTTACAATAGCCAAGACATGCAAGCAAACAAAATGTCCATCAACAGATAAATGGACAAAGAAGAAGTGGTATACGTACCGAATGGAATAGTAGCCTCGGAAGAAAAATGAACAATGCCGCTTTCAGGACTACAGATGAGCCTAGAAATAATCATCCTACGTTATGTAAATCAAAAGGGAATGACAAATATTCTATGATATCATTTATACATGTTATCCTAAGATTGCTACCAATGAACATATTTCCACAGAAAAAGACACACACAGACTTATGAAACAAACTAATGGTTAACCAAAATGAAAGGTGGGAGGATGGAAAAATTAGGATTATGGGGGTAGCATACATATACTTATGTATGTTAAATGTATATAAACATATAACATATAAACTACATGAAATATATTATCACCAATACATATAAAATATATAATGACAAAACACCTACCAAATACCAAGGGAGGTCTACTCAACATTCTGTAATAACATACACGGTAACAGGATCCGAAGATGAACAGACATATGTATGAATCATTGAGCAGATTCTGTACAGCCAGACAATCACAACACTCTAATCAAATTTACTCCGATAAGAAATAGAAATTAAATTTAAATAACAAACATAAGTAAGGAGACATAAACTTCTGGGGGCTTGTCCCAGCACATTCAACTCTAATTTACAACCGAGGAAGACCCTGTTGTCCAAGAAGACTCTGTTGCCCTAGTAATAAGAGCGGAAAACGTAATAATGCTGCCGCCTTGTGGCTGTTTCCCACAACAGCAGCTTTAAACCCAGTGCTAATGGTCGCTTAATAGTCACAAGGACTGCAGGGCTGTAAATGACACCTGCCCTCAAAAAATGCCCTGGGGTAGGGAATAGGCAACAAAATTCAACACATGACAAATTTTTCAAGAAGTCAATATGAAGAGGGAAGTTGTACTCACTCTGTAAAAAAAGGAAAAGGAAAAAAGGACATGCCTAAAGCTCAGTATAAGGAATTATTAGCCACATGCAAATCCAACCTCCAAAAAGGTTTCAGCTCACACCAGTCAAATGACCACCAGCCAGAAGTCTACAAACTATCAATGCTGAAGGGGTTTTAGAGAAATGTGTACCTTCTAGCTGCTGGTGGGATGTTACGGGGTAACAGCACTAAGGAAAACTGAATGGAGCTGCTTTAAAAGGTAAAAATTGAGCTACCATATGATGCGGCAGGGCACCTTCTGTGCCTGTAACCTAAGACCACCAGAATCGGAAAGACAGAGGCAGACAAGTGTGCACTGCAGCAATATTTAAATAGCCAAGACAAGGAAGAAAAAAAAGGTCCATAAACAGACGAATGGACAAAGAAGAAGTGGTATATGTACAGAATGCAATATTAGCCACGAAAAAAAAGTAAAAGAATGGCATATGCAGCACCACTTAATCACACAACGTGAAGTAAGTCAGAATGCAAAAGAGAAATGTCCTATGATATCACTTATGTTATCTGAAAATTCATAAAAAGGAACATATTTCCATAGAGAAAGACAATCTCAGATTGAGAAGACAAACTTACGGTTAAGCCAAAGAAAAGGTGTGAGGAATGGATAAATTAGGATATTGGGGTTAACAAACATATACTAATACATATAAAATATATAAACCCCAAACACCTATGGAATACCATGAGTGGTCTACTGAACACTCTGTAATAACCTTCATGGGAAAGGACACAAAGATCAATAGATATATGTATATGTGTAAATGAACAAGATTCTTTACACCTAGAACAAAAGACATTTTTCAATCCAATTTGCTCTGATAGAAACTAAAACTTAAAGACACAAACAAGAATTAAGGAGGCTCAAACTTATGGGGGTTTGTCCGGGCACATTCCACTCTAATCTGCAACCTAAAAGCACAACTTGCAGCAAGGTTCTGTTTCCCTAGCAAGCAGAGTTGGCAACGTAGAAATGCTGCCACCCTAAGGCCGTTTCCTCAAACAGCACCTTTAAATCCACTGCTAATGGTCACTAAGATTCACAAGGACTGCAGGGCTGTAAATGACTCATGCCCTCAAAAAATGTCCTGGGGTAGGGAATGGACAAAAAAATCCAAACGCGCCAAATTTTTCAAGAAGGCAATTTGAAGTTGCAAGTTTAGCTCAATCGTAAAAAAAATGAAAAGGACATTGATAAACACAAAACAACAGGAATTATTAGACGCATGCAAATCCAAACTACACAAAGGTATCACCTCACACCAGTCACAATGACCATCAGCAAAAAGTCAGCAAACAATAGATGTTGAAGAAGTTGTGGAGAATAGCATAACCCCTCGGTCTAAGTGAGATGTAAACTGGTAACAGCCAATAATAGGAACAGAATGGCAGTGCGTTTCAAGGTAAAAATTGAGTTACCATATGATCCAGAAGGCCCACGATTGGGCCTGTCACCTGTGAAAGCCAGAATCAAAAAGACCCAGGATGGAAAATCATGTATTGCAGCAGTATTTACAATAGCCAAGACATGGAAGCAACAAAAATGTCCATCATCAGATGAACGGGCGAAAAAGTGGTCCATGTACACAATGCAATATTAGACACAGAAAAGAATGAAACAATGCCGTTTGCAGCACCATAGATGAGGCCACAGATAATCACACAACTTGAAGTAAGTCAGAAAGCGAGAGACACATATCCTATGATGGCACGTATAGGTGTTATCTAAAAGTTGATAGGAATGAACCTATTTCCACAGAGAAGGACACTCACGTGTTCAGGAAACAAGCTTGTGGTTCACCAA
This sequence comes from Eschrichtius robustus, assembly GCF_028021215.1. Taxonomy (NCBI): domain Eukaryota; kingdom Metazoa; phylum Chordata; class Mammalia; order Artiodactyla; family Eschrichtiidae; genus Eschrichtius; species Eschrichtius robustus. The sequence goes on from NW_027175423.1 coordinate 118,836, forward strand.
AGGGAAAGGTGTGAGGAATGTACAACGGAGGATATTGGGTTTAACAGACATATGCTAATACTTATAAAATATATAATCATCAAAGACATACCGAATACCAAGAGAGGGCTACACAACATTCTGTAATAACCTATATGGAACGGGATCCAAACATGAAAAGATATATGTATCAATGAAAGGGATTCTGTACACCTAGGACAAACACAACATTGCAATCAAATTTGATCTGAGAAAAATGAAAATTAAATTAAGAATACCAACAACAAATAAGAAGACATAGTTTTTTGGGGTTTGTCCTGGCACATTCCACTTTACTTTACAACCTACAAACAGGACTTCCAGGAAGGCTCTGTTGCCCTAGAAACCAGAGTTGGGAATATAGAAATGCTGCCTCCTTGTGGCCGTGTCCTGCAACAGCATCTTTAAACCCAGAGCTAATGCTCATGTAATATTCACAATTACTATAGGGCTGTAAATGACACCTGCCCTCAAAAAATGTCCTGGTGCAGGTAATGGCCACAGGAATCCAGAACATGGCAAATTTTTCAAGGAAACAATTTGAAGAGGCAAGTTTCTCTGTTTTACTTAAAAAAAAACGAAAACAAAACGGACGTAGATAAAAGCTCAATATCGGGAATTATTAGACGCATGCAAATCCAAACTACAAAAAGGTATCACCACCCAACACTCAAAATGCCATCAGTAAAAAGTCTACAAACAATAAATGCTGAAGGGCCTTTAGAGATCCGTGTACCCTCTAGTTGCTGGTCGGATGTAAACTGGTAACAGCCAGTAGTGAGAACCGAATGGAGGTGCGTTGAAAGGTAAAAATGGAACTGCCATATGATCTAGTAGGCCCACTGCTGGGCCTTACCCCGGAGAAGACCAGAATCCAAAAGACACAGGCTGGCAATCCTGCACTGCACCAATATTTAGCAGAGCCAAGACTTGGAAGTAACCAAAATGTCCATCTACAGATGAATGTAAAAAGAAGAAGTGGTCCATATACACAATGGAATATTCGCTATGGAAAACTATGCAACACTGCTCTTTGCAGCACCATAGATGAGCCTAGAGATAATCACAGAACATGAGGTAAGTCGGAAAGCAGACGACAAATAACCTGTGATATCACTCCTACGTGTTACCTAACAACTGACACATATGAACATATTTCCACAGAGAAAGACTCTCACAGACTTAGAAAACAAACTATGGTTATCTAAAGGGAAAGGTGGGAGGAATGGATACATTAAGATTAGGGTTACCATACGTATACAAATACATATCCAACACATGTATCAAAAAGACCGACCATATACCAAGGGAGGTCTACTGAACGCTCTGTAATAATTCACACAGGGGTTTGCCTGGTGGCACTGTGGTGAAACATCCGCCTGCCAATGCAGGGGTCACAGGTTCGAACCCTGGTTCGGGAAGATCCCACATGCTGCAGAGCAACTAAGCCCGTGCACCACCACTAATGAGCCAACGCTCTGGAGCCCATGAGCCATAACTACTGAGCCCATGCGCCACAACTACTGAAGACTGCACGCCTAGAGCCCGTGCTCCACAACAAGAGAAGCCACTGCAGTGAGAACCCTGTGCACCGCAATGGAGAGTAGCCCTCACTCAGCGCAACTAGAGAATGCCCACAGGCAGCAACGAAGATCCAACTCAGCCAAAAATAAATAAATAAATAAAATAAATTTATAAAAAAATAATAGTAATTTACATGGGAAGAGGATCTTTACATGAATAGATATATATATAATGTTCAATTGAACCTGATTGTGTACACGCAGTACAAACACTATTCTACTCATTACCCCAATTTAAAAAATGAAAACCACAAACAACAATTAATGAGACTTAAATTTACTGAGATTTTCCCTGGCACATTCCATTCTAATTTACAACCTAGGAACACAACTTTCAGGAAGGCCCTGCCGCCCTCGTAACTAGATTTGGGAATGGAGAAATGCTGCCGCCTTGTGACCGTTTCCCACAACGGCAGCTTTGAACACAGGGCCAACGGTCATTTAAGATTCACAGTAATTGTAGGGCTGTAAATGACACGTGTGCTCAAAAAAGGTCCTGGGGTAGGTAATGGCCAAAACAGTTCACAACACGGAAAATGTTTCAAGAAAACAGTTTGAAGAGGTACGTCTTACTCACTCTGTTATTTCAAAAAAAGAAGAACATGGATAAAAGCTCAATATCAGGAATTATTGGTTGGATGCAAATCCAAACTACAAAAAGACTTCGCCACCCAATATTCAAAATGCCATCCGTAAAAAGTCTGCAAACAATGAATGCTGACGGGTTGGTGGAGAAATCCATACCCACTACGCAGTTGGTTGGATGTAAACTGGTAAGAGCTAATCATGAGAACAGAATGGAGCTGCATTTAAAACGTAAACACTGAGCTACCATATGATGCGGCCGATCCCCTAATGGGCCTATACCCTTGGAAGACCAGAATCGGAAAGGCACAGGCAGGCAAACATGCACTGCAGCAATACTTACAATAGCCAAGACATGCAAGCAAACAAAATGTCCATCAACAGATAAATGGACAAAGAAGAAGTGGTATACGTACCGAATGGAATAGTAGCCTCGGAAGAAAAATGAACAATGCCGCTTTCAGGACTACAGATGAGCCTAGAAATAATCATCCTACGTTATGTAAATCAAAAGGGAATGACAAATATTCTATGATATCATTTATACATGTTATCCTAAGATTGCTACCAATGAACATATTTCCACAGAAAAAGACACACACAGACTTATGAAACAAACTAATGGTTAACCAAAATGAAAGGTGGGAGGATGGAAAAATTAGGATTATGGGGGTAGCATACATATACTTATGTATGTTAAATGTATATAAACATATAACATATAAACTACATGAAATATATTATCACCAATACATATAAAATATATAATGACAAAACACCTACCAAATACCAAGGGAGGTCTACTCAACATTCTGTAATAACATACACGGTAACAGGATCCGAAGATGAACAGACATATGTATGAATCATTGAGCAGATTCTGTACAGCCAGACAATCACAACACTCTAATCAAATTTACTCCGATAAGAAATAGAAATTAAATTTAAATAACAAACATAAGTAAGGAGACATAAACTTCTGGGGGCTTGTCCCAGCACATTCAACTCTAATTTACAACCGAGGAAGACCCTGTTGTCCAAGAAGACTCTGTTGCCCTAGTAATAAGAGCGGAAAACGTAATAATGCTGCCGCCTTGTGGCTGTTTCCCACAACAGCAGCTTTAAACCCAGTGCTAATGGTCGCTTAATAGTCACAAGGACTGCAGGGCTGTAAATGACACCTGCCCTCAAAAAATGCCCTGGGGTAGGGAATAGGCAACAAAATTCAACACATGACAAATTTTTCAAGAAGTCAATATGAAGAGGGAAGTTGTACTCACTCTGTAAAAAAAGGAAAAGGAAAAAAGGACATGCCTAAAGCTCAGTATAAGGAATTATTAGCCACATGCAAATCCAACCTCCAAAAAGGTTTCAGCTCACACCAGTCAAATGACCACCAGCCAGAAGTCTACAAACTATCAATGCTGAAGGGGTTTTAGAGAAATGTGTACCTTCTAGCTGCTGGTGGGATGTTACGGGGTAACAGCACTAAGGAAAACTGAATGGAGCTGCTTTAAAAGGTAAAAATTGAGCTACCATATGATGCGGCAGGGCACCTTCTGTGCCTGTAACCTAAGACCACCAGAATCGGAAAGACAGAGGCAGACAAGTGTGCACTGCAGCAATATTTAAATAGCCAAGACAAGGAAGAAAAAAAAGGTCCATAAACAGACGAATGGACAAAGAAGAAGTGGTATATGTACAGAATGCAATATTAGCCACGAAAAAAAAGTAAAAGAATGGCATATGCAGCACCACTTAATCACACAACGTGAAGTAAGTCAGAATGCAAAAGAGAAATGTCCTATGATATCACTTATGTTATCTGAAAATTCATAAAAAGGAACATATTTCCATAGAGAAAGACAATCTCAGATTGAGAAGACAAACTTACGGTTAAGCCAAAGAAAAGGTGTGAGGAATGGATAAATTAGGATATTGGGGTTAACAAACATATACTAATACATATAAAATATATAAACCCCAAACACCTATGGAATACCATGAGTGGTCTACTGAACACTCTGTAATAACCTTCATGGGAAAGGACACAAAGATCAATAGATATATGTATATGTGTAAATGAACAAGATTCTTTACACCTAGAACAAAAGACATTTTTCAATCCAATTTGCTCTGATAGAAACTAAAACTTAAAGACACAAACAAGAATTAAGGAGGCTCAAACTTATGGGGGTTTGTCCGGGCACATTCCACTCTAATCTGCAACCTAAAAGCACAACTTGCAGCAAGGTTCTGTTTCCCTAGCAAGCAGAGTTGGCAACGTAGAAATGCTGCCACCCTAAGGCCGTTTCCTCAAACAGCACCTTTAAATCCACTGCTAATGGTCACTAAGATTCACAAGGACTGCAGGGCTGTAAATGACTCATGCCCTCAAAAAATGTCCTGGGGTAGGGAATGGACAAAAAAATCCAAACGCGCCAAATTTTTCAAGAAGGCAATTTGAAGTTGCAAGTTTAGCTCAATCGTAAAAAAAATGAAAAGGACATTGATAAACACAAAACAACAGGAATTATTAGACGCATGCAAATCCAAACTACACAAAGGTATCACCTCACACCAGTCACAATGACCATCAGCAAAAAGTCAGCAAACAATAGATGTTGAAGAAGTTGTGGAGAATAGCATAACCCCTCGGTCTAAGTGAGATGTAAACTGGTAACAGCCAATAATAGGAACAGAATGGCAGTGCGTTTCAAGGTAAAAATTGAGTTACCATATGATCCAGAAGGCCCACGATTGGGCCTGTCACCTGTGAAAGCCAGAATCAAAAAGACCCAGGATGGAAAATCATGTATTGCAGCAGTATTTACAATAGCCAAGACATGGAAGCAACAAAAATGTCCATCATCAGATGAACGGGCGAAAAAGTGGTCCATGTACACAATGCAATATTAGACACAGAAAAGAATGAAACAATGCCGTTTGCAGCACCATAGATGAGGCCACAGATAATCACACAACTTGAAGTAAGTCAGAAAGCGAGAGACACATATCCTATGATGGCACGTATAGGTGTTATCTAAAAGTTGATAGGAATGAACCTATTTCCACAGAGAAGGACACTCACGTGTTCAGGAAACAAGCTTGTGGTTCACCAAAGGGAAAGGTGTGAGGAATGTACAACGGAGGATATTGGGTTTAACAGACATATGCTAATACTTATAAAATATATAATCATCAAAGACATACCGAATACCAAGAGAGGGCTACACAACATTCTGTAATAACCTATATGGAACGGGATCCAAACATGAAAAGATATATGTATCAATGAAAGGGATTCTGTACACCTAGGACAAACACAACATTGCAATCAAATTTGATCTGAGAAAAATGAAAATTAAATTAAGAATACCAACAACAAATAAGAAGACATAGTTTTTTGGGGTTTGTCCTGGCACATTCCACTTTACTTTACAACCTACAAACAGGACTTCCAGGAAGGCTCTGTTGCCCTAGAAACCAGAGTTGGGAATATAGAAATGCTGCCTCCTTGTGGCCGTGTCCTGCAACAGCATCTTTAAACCCAGAGCTAATGCTCATGTAATATTCACAATTACTATAGGGCTGTAAATGACACCTGCCCTCAAAAAATGTCCTGGTGCAGGTAATGGCCACAGGAATCCAGAACATGGCAAATTTTTCAAGGAAACAATTTGAAGAGGCAAGTTTCTCTGTTTTACTTAAAAAAAAACGAAAACAAAACGGACGTAGATAAAAGCTCAATATCGGGAATTATTAGACGCATGCAAATCCAAACTACAAAAAGGTATCACCACCCAACACTCAAAATGCCATCAGTAAAAAGTCTACAAACAATAAATGCTGAAGGGCCTTTAGAGATCCGTGTACCCTCTAGTTGCTGGTCGGATGTAAACTGGTAACAGCCAGTAGTGAGAACCGAATGGAGGTGCGTTGAAAGGTAAAAATGGAACTGCCATATGATCTAGTAGGCCCACTGCTGGGCCTTACCCCGGAGAAGACCAGAATCCAAAAGACACAGGCTGGCAATCCTGCACTGCACCAATATTTAGCAGAGCCAAGACTTGGAAGTAACCAAAATGTCCATCTACAGATGAATGTAAAAAGAAGAAGTGGTCCATATACACAATGGAATATTCGCTATGGAAAACTATGCAACACTGCTCTTTGCAGCACCATAGATGAGCCTAGAGATAATCACAGAACATGAGGTAAGTCGGAAAGCAGACGACAAATAACCTGTGATATCACTCCTACGTGTTACCTAACAACTGACACATATGAACATATTTCCACAGAGAAAGACTCTCACAGACTTAGAAAACAAACTATGGTTATCTAAAGGGAAAGGTGGGAGGAATGGATACATTAAGATTAGGGTTACCATACGTATACAAATACATATCCAACACATGTATCAAAAAGACCGACCATATACCAAGGGAGGTCTACTGAACGCTCTGTAATAATTCACACAGGGGTTTGCCTGGTGGCACTGTGGTGAAACATCCGCCTGCCAATGCAGGGGTCACAGGTTCGAACCCTGGTTCGGGAAGATCCCACATGCTGCAGAGCAACTAAGCCCGTGCACCACCACTAATGAGCCAACGCTCTGGAGCCCATGAGCCATAACTACTGAGCCCATGCGCCACAACTACTGAAGACTGCACGCCTAGAGCCCGTGCTCCACAACAAGAGAAGCCACTGCAGTGAGAACCCTGTGCACCGCAATGGAGAGTAGCCCTCACTCAGCGCAACTAGAGAATGCCCACAGGCAGCAACGAAGATCCAACTCAGCCAAAAATAAATAAATAAATAAAATAAATTTATAAAAAAATAATAGTAATTTACATGGGAAGAGGATCTTTACATGAATAGATATATATATAATGTTCAATTGAACCTGATTGTGTACACGCAGTACAAACACTATTCTACTCATTACCCCAATTTAAAAAATGAAAACCACAAACAACAATTAATGAGACTTAAATTTACTGAGATTTTCCCTGGCACATTCCATTCTAATTTACAACCTAGGAACACAACTTTCAGGAAGGCCCTGCCGCCCTCGTAACTAGATTTGGGAATGGAGAAATGCTGCCGCCTTGTGACCGTTTCCCACAACGGCAGCTTTGAACACAGGGCCAACGGTCATTTAAGATTCACAGTAATTGTAGGGCTGTAAATGACACGTGTGCTCAAAAAAGGTCCTGGGGTAGGTAATGGCCAAAACAGTTCACAACACGGAAAATGTTTCAAGAAAACAGTTTGAAGAGGTACGTCTTACTCACTCTGTTATTTCAAAAAAAGAAGAACATGGATAAAAGCTCAATATCAGGAATTATTGGTTGGATGCAAATCCAAACTACAAAAAGACTTCGCCACCCAATATTCAAAATGCCATCCGTAAAAAGTCTGCAAACAATGAATGCTGACGGGTTGGTGGAGAAATCCATACCCACTACGCAGTTGGTTGGATGTAAACTGGTAAGAGCTAATCATGAGAACAGAATGGAGCTGCATTTAAAACGTAAACACTGAGCTACCATATGATGCGGCCGATCCCCTAATGGGCCTATACCCTTGGAAGACCAGAATCGGAAAGGCACAGGCAGGCAAACATGCACTGCAGCAATACTTACAATAGCCAAGACATGCAAGCAAACAAAATGTCCATCAACAGATAAATGGACAAAGAAGAAGTGGTATACGTACCGAATGGAATAGTAGCCTCGGAAGAAAAATGAACAATGCCGCTTTCAGGACTACAGATGAGCCTAGAAATAATCATCCTACGTTATGTAAATCAAAAGGGAATGACAAATATTCTATGATATCATTTATACATGTTATCCTAAGATTGCTACCAATGAACATATTTCCACAGAAAAAGACACACACAGACTTATGAAACAAACTAATGGTTAACCAAAATGAAAGGTGGGAGGATGGAAAAATTAGGATTATGGGGGTAGCATACATATACTTATGTATGTTAAATGTATATAAACATATAACATATAAACTACATGAAATATATTATCACCAATACATATAAAATATATAATGACAAAACACCTACCAAATACCAAGGGAGGTCTACTCAACATTCTGTAATAACATACACGGTAACAGGATCCGAAGATGAACAGACATATGTATGAATCATTGAGCAGATTCTGTACAGCCAGACAATCACAACACTCTAATCAAATTTACTCCGATAAGAAATAGAAATTAAATTTAAATAACAAACATAAGTAAGGAGACATAAACTTCTGGGGGCTTGTCCCAGCACATTCAACTCTAATTTACAACCGAGGAAGACCCTGTTGTCCAAGAAGACTCTGTTGCCCTAGTAATAAGAGCGGAAAACGTAATAATGCTGCCGCCTTGTGGCTGTTTCCCACAACAGCAGCTTTAAACCCAGTGCTAATGGTCGCTTAATAGTCACAAGGACTGCAGGGCTGTAAATGACACCTGCCCTCAAAAAATGCCCTGGGGTAGGGAATAGGCAACAAAATTCAACACATGACAAATTTTTCAAGAAGTCAATATGAAGAGGGAAGTTGTACTCACTCTGTAAAAAAAGGAAAAGGAAAAAAGGACATGCCTAAAGCTCAGTATAAGGAATTATTAGCCACATGCAAATCCAACCTCCAAAAAGGTTTCAGCTCACACCAGTCAAATGACCACCAGCCAGAAGTCTACAAACTATCAATGCTGAAGGGGTTTTAGAGAAATGTGTACCTTCTAGCTGCTGGTGGGATGTTACGGGGTAACAGCACTAAGGAAAACTGAATGGAGCTGCTTTAAAAGGTAAAAATTGAGCTACCATATGATGCGGCAGGGCACCTTCTGTGCCTGTAACCTAAGACCACCAGAATCGGAAAGACAGAGGCAGACAAGTGTGCACTGCAGCAATATTTAAATAGCCAAGACAAGGAAGAAAAAAAAGGTCCATAAACAGACGAATGGACAAAGAAGAAGTGGTATATGTACAGAATGCAATATTAGCCACGAAAAAAAAGTAAAAGAATGGCATATGCAGCACCACTTAATCACACAACGTGAAGTAAGTCAGAATGCAAAAGAGAAATGTCCTATGATATCACTTATGTTATCTGAAAATTCATAAAAAGGAACATATTTCCATAGAGAAAGACAATCTCAGATTGAGAAGACAAACTTACGGTTAAGCCAAAGAAAAGGTGTGAGGAATGGATAAATTAGGATATTGGGGTTAACAAACATATACTAATACATATAAAATATATAAACCCCAAACACCTATGGAATACCATGAGTGGTCTACTGAACACTCTGTAATAACCTTCATGGAAAAGGACACAAAGATCAATAGATATATGTATATGTGTAAATGAACAAGATTCTTTACACCTAGAACAAAAGACATTTTTCAATCCAATTTGCTCTGATAGAAACTAAAACTTAAAGACACAAACAAGAATTAAGGAGGCTCAAACTTATGGGGGTTTGTCCGGGCACATTCCACTCTAATCTGCAACCTAAAAGCACAACTTGCAGCAAGGTTCTGTTTCCCTAGCAAGCAGAGTTGGCAACGTAGAAATGCTGCCACCCTAAGGCCGTTTCCTCAAACAGCACCTTTAAATCCACTGCTAATGGTCACTAAGATTCACAAGGACTGCAGGGCTGTAAATGACTCATGCCCTCAAAAAATGTCCTGGGGTAGGGAATGGACAAAAAAATCCAAACGCGCCAAATTTTTCAAGAAGGCAATTTGAAGTTGCAAGTTTAGCTCAATCGTAAAAAAAATGAAAAGGACATTGATAAACACAAAACAACAGGAATTATTAGACGCATGCAAATCCAAACTACACAAAGGTATCACCTCACACCAGTCACAATGACCATCAGCAAAAAGTCAGCAAACAATAGATGTTGAAGAAGTTGTGGAGAATAGCATAACCCCTCGGTCTAAGTGAGATGTAAACTGGTAACAGCCAATAATAGGAACAGAATGGCAGTGCGTTTCAAGGTAAAAATTGAGTTACCATATGATCCAGAAGGCCCACGATTGGGCCTGTCACCTGTGAAAGCCAGAATCAAAAAGACCCAGGATGGAAAATCATGTATTGCAGCAGTATTTACAATAGCCAAGACATGGAAGCAACAAAAATGTCCATCATCAGATGAACGGGCGAAAAAGTGGTCCATGTACACAATGCAATATTAGACACAGAAAAGAATGAAACAATGCCGTTTGCAGCACCATAGATGAGGCCACAGATAATCACACAACTTGAAGTAAGTCAGAAAGCGAGAGACACATATCCTATGATGGCACGTATAGGTGTTATCTAAAAGTTGATAGGAATGAACCTATTTCCACAGAGAAGGACACTCACGTGTTCAGGAAACAAGCTTGTGGTTCACCAAAGGGAAAGGTGTGAGGAATGTACAACGGAGGATATTGGGTTTAACAGACATATGCTAATACTTATAAAATATATAATCATCAAAGACATACCGAATACCAAGAGAGGGCTACACAACATTCTGTAATAACCTATATGGAACGGGATCCAAACATGAAAAGATATATGTATCAATGAAAGGGATTCTGTACACCTAGGACAAACACAACATTGCAATCAAATTTGATCTGAGAAAAATGAAAATTAAATTAAGAATACCAACAACAAATAAGAAGACATAGTTTTTTGGGGTTTGTCCTGGCACATTCCACTTTACTTTACAACCTACAAACAGGACTTCCAGGAAGGCTCTGTTGCCCTAGAAACCAGAGTTGGGAATATAGAAATGCTGCCTCCTTGTGGCCGTGTCCTGCAACAGCATCTTTAAACCCAGAGCTAATGCTCATGTAATATTCACAATTACTACAGGGCTGTAAATGACACCTGCCCTCAAAAAATGTCCTGGTGCAGGTAATGGCCACAGGAATCCAGAACATGGCAAATTTTTCAAGGAAACAATTTGAAGAGGCAAGTTTCTCTGTTTTACTTAAAAAAAAACGAAAACAAAACGGACGTAGATAAAAGCTCAATATCGGGAATTATTAGACGCATGCAAATCCAAACTACAAAAAGGTATCACCACCCAACACTCAAAATGCCATCAGTAAAAAGTCTACAAACAATAAATGCTGAAGGGCCTTTAGAGATCCGTGTACCCTCTAGTTGCTGGTCGGATGTAAACTGGTAACAGCCAGTAGTGAGAACCGAATGGAGGTGCATTGAAAGGTAAAAATGGAACTACCATATGATCTAGTAGGCCCACTGCTGGGCCTTACCCCGGAGAAGACCAGAATCCAAAAGACACAGGCTGGCAATCCTGCACTGCACCAATATTTAGCAGAGCCAAGACTTGGAAGTAACCAAAATGTCCATCTACAGATGAATGTAAAAAGAAGAAGTGGTCCATATACACAATGGAATATTCGCTATGGAAAACTATGCAACACTGCTCTTTGCAGCACCATAGATGAGCCTAGAGATAATCACAGAACATGAGGTAAGTCGGAAAGCAGACGACAAATAACCTGTGATATCACTCCTACGTGTTACCTAACAACTGACACATATGAACATATTTCCACAGAGAAAGACTCTCACAGACTTAGAAAACAAACTATGGTTATCTAAAGGGAAAGGTGGGAGGAATGGATACATTAAGATTAGGGTTACCATACGTATACAAATACATATCCAACACATGTATCAAAAAGACCGACCATATACCAAGGGAGGTCTACTGAACGCTCTGTAATAATTCACACAGGGGTTTGCCTGGTGGCACTGTGGTGAAACATCCGCCTGCCAATGCAGGGGTCACAGGTTCGAACCCTGGTTCGGGAAGATCCCACATGCTGCAGAGCAACTAAGCCCGTGCACCACCACTAATGAGCCAACGCTCTGGAGCCCATGAGCCATAACTACTGAGCCCATGCGCCACAACTACTGAAGACTGCACGCCTAGAGCCCGTGCTCCACAACAAGAGAAGCCACTGCAGTGAGAACCCTGTGCACCGCAATGGAGAGTAGCCCTCACTCAGCGCAACTAGAGAATGCCCACAGGCAGCAACGAAGATCCAACTCAGCCAAAAATAAATAAATAAATAAAATAAATTTATAAAAAAATAATAGTAATTTACATGGGAAGAGGATCTTTACATGAATAGATATATATATAATGTTCAATTGAACCTGATTGTGTACACGCAGTACAAACACTATTCTACTCATTACCCCAATTTAAAAAATGAAAACCACAAACAACAATTAATGAGACTTAAATTTACTGAGATTTTCCCTGGCACATTCCATTCTAATTTACAACCTAGGAACACAACTTTCAGGAAGGCCCTGCCGCCCTCGTAACTAGATTTGGGAATGGAGAAATGCTGCCGCCTTGTGACCGTTTCCCACAACGGCAGCTTTGAACACAGGGCCAACGGTCATTTAAGATTCACAGTAATTGTAGGGCTGTAAATGACACGTGTGCTCAAAAAAGGTCCTGGGGTAGGTAATGGCCAAAACAGTTCACAACACGGAAAATGTTTCAAGAAAACAGTTTGAAGAGGTACGTCTTACTCACTCTGTTATTTCAAAAAAAGAAGAACATGGATAAAAGCTCAATATCAGGAATTATTGGTTGGATGCAAATCCAAACTACAAAAAGACTTCGCCACCCAATATTCAAAATGCCATCCGTAAAAAGTCTGCAAACAATGAATGCTGACGGGTTGGTGGAGAAATCCATACCCACTACGCAGTTGGTTGGATGTAAACTGGTAAGAGCTAATCATGAGAACAGAATGGAGCTGCATTTAAAACGTAAACACTGAGCTACCATATGATGCGGCCGATCCCCTAATGGGCCTATACCCTTGGAAGACCAGAATCGGAAAGGCACAGGCAGGCAAACATGCACTGCAGCAATACTTACAATAGCCAAGACATGCAAGCAAACAAAATGTCCATCAACAGATAAATGGACAAAGAAGAAGTGGTATACGTACCGAATGGAATAGTAGCCTCGGAAGAAAAATGAACAATGCCGCTTTCAGGACTACAGATGAGCCTAGAAATAATCATCCTACGTTATGTAAATCAAAAGGGAATGACAAATATTCTATGATATCATTTATACATGTTATCCTAAGATTGCTACCAATGAACATATTTCCACAGAAAAAGACACACACAGACTTATGAAACAAACTAATGGTTAACCAAAATGAAAGCTGGGAGGATGGAAAAATTAGGATTATGGGGGTAGCATACATATACTTATGTATGTTAAATGTATATAAACATATAACATATAAACTACATGAAATATATTATCACCAATACATATAAAATATATAATGACAAAACACCTACCAAATACCAAGGGAGGTCTACTCAACATTCTGTAATAACATACACGGTAACAGGATCCGAAGATGAACAGACATATGTATGAATCATTGAGCAGATTCTGTAGAGCGAGACAATCACAACTCTCTAATCAAATTTACTCCGATAAGAAATAGAAATTAAATTTAAATAACAAACATAAGTAAGGAGACATAAACTTCTGGGGGCTTGTCCCAGCACATTCAACTCTAATTTATAACCGAGGAACACCATGTCCAGGAAGACTCTGTTGCCCTAGTAACAAGAGCTGAGAACGTAATAATGCTGCCGCCTTGTGGCTGTTTCCCACAACAGCAGCTTTAAACCCAGTGCTAATGGTCGCTTAATAGTCACAAGGACTGCAGGGCTGTAAATGACACCTGCCCTCAAAAAATGCCCTGGGGTAGGGAATAGGCAAGAAAATTCAACACATGACAAATTTTTCAAGAAGTCAATATGAAGAGGGACGTTGTACTCACTCTGTAAAAAAAGGAAAAGGAAAAAAGGACATGCCTAAAGCTCAGTATAAGGAATTATTAGCCACATGCAAATCCAACCTCCAAAAAGGTTTCAGCTCACACCAGTCAAATGACCACCAGCCAGAAGTCTACAAACTATCAATGCTGAAGGGGTTTTAGAGAAATGTGTACCTTCTAGCTGCTGGTGGGATGTTACCGGGTAACAACACTAAGGAAAACTGAATGGAGCTGCTTTAAAAGGTAAAAATTGAGCTACCATATGATGCGGCAGGGCACCTTCTGTGCCTGTAACCTAAGACCACCAGAATCGGAAAGACAGAGGCAGACAAGTGTGCACTGCAGCAATATTTAAATAGCCAAGACATGGAAGCAAATAAAGGTCCATAAACAGATGAATGGACAAAGAAGAAGTGGTATATGTACAGAATGCAATATTAGCCACGAAAAAAAAGTAAAAGAATGGCATATGCAGCACCACTTAATCACACAACGTGAAGTAAGTCAGAATGCGAAAGAGAAATGTCCTATGATATCACTTATGTTATCTGAAAATTCATAAAAAGGAACATATTTCCATAGAGAAAGACAATCTCAGATTGAGAAGACAAACTTACGGTTAAGCCAAAGAAAAGGTGTGAGGAGTGGATAAATTAGGATATTGGGGTTAACAAACATATACTAATACATATAAAATATATAAACCCCAAACACCTATGGAATACCTTGAGTGGTCTACTGAACACTCTGTAATAACCTTCATGGAAAAGGACACAAAGATCAATAGATATATGTTTATGTGTAAATGAACAAGATTCTTTACACCTAGAACAAAAGACATTTTTCAATCCAATTTGCTCTGATAAAAACTAAAACTTAAAGACACAAACAAGAATTAAGGAGGCTCAAACTTATGGGGGTTTGTCCGGGCACATTCCACTCTAATCTGCAACCTAAAAGCACAACTTGCAGCAAGGTTCTGTTTCCCTAGCAAGCAGAGTTGGCAACGTAGAAATGCTGCCACCCTAAGGCCGTTTCCTCAAACAGCACCTTTAAATCCACTGCTAATGGTCACTAAGATTCACAAGGACTGCAGGGCTGTAAATGACTCATGCCCTCAAAAAATGTCCTGGGGTAGGGAATGGACAAAAAAATCCAAATGCGCCAAATTTTTCAAGAAGGCAATTTGAAGTTGCAAGTTTACCTCAATCGTAAAAAAAAATGAAAAGGACATTGATAAAAACAAAACAACAGGAATTATTAGACGCATGCAATGACCATCAGCAAAAAGTCAACAAACAATAGATGTTGAAGAAGTTGTGGAGGATAGCGTAACCCCTCGGTCTTAGTGAGATGTAAACTGGTAACAGCCAATAACAGGAACAGAATGGCAGTGCGTTTCAAGGTAAAAATTGAGTTACCATATGATCCAGAAGGCCCACGATTGGGCCTGTCACCTGTGAGAGCCAGAATCAAAAAGACCCAGGATGGAAAATCGTGTATTGCAGCAGTATTTACAATAGCCAAGACATGGAAGTAACAAAAATGTCCATCATCAGATGAACGGGCGAAAAAGTGGTCCATGTACACAATGCAATATTAGACACAGAAAAGAATGAAACAATGCCGTTTGCAGCACCATAGATGAGGCCACAGATAATCACACAACTTGAAGTAAGTCAGAAAGCGAGAGACACATATCCTATGATGGCACGTATAGGTGTTATCTAAAAGTTGATAGGAATGAACCTATTTCCACAGAGAAGGACACTCACGTGTGCAGGAAACAAGCTTGTGGTTCACCAAAGGGAAAGGTGTGAGGAATGTACAACGGAGGATATTGGGTTTAACAGACATATGCTAATACTTATAAAATATATAATCATCAAAGACATACCGAATACCAAGAGAGGGCTACACAACATTCTGTAATAACCTATATGGAACGGGATCCAAACATGAAAAGATATATGTATCAATGAAAGGGATTCTGTACACCTAGGACAAACACAACATTGCAATCAAATTTGATCTGAGAAAAATGAAAATTAAATTAAGAATACCAACAACAAATAAGAAGACATAGTTTTTGGGGGTTTGTCCTGGCACATTCCACTTTACTTTACAACCTACAAACAGGACTTCCAGGAAGGCTCTGTTGCCCTAGAAACCAGAGTTGGGAATATAGAAATGCTGCCTCCTTGTGGCCGTGTCCTGCAACAGCATCTTTAAACCCAGAGCTAATGCTCATGTAATATTCACAATTACTACAGGGCTGTAAATGACACCTGCCCTCAAAAAATGTCCTGGTGCAGGTAATGGCCACAGGAATCCAGAACATGGCAAATTTTTCAAGGAAACAATTTGAAGAGGCAAGTTTCTCTGTTTTACTTAAAAAAAACGAAAACAAAACGGACGTAGATAAAAGCTCAATATCGGGAATTATTAGACGCATGCAAATCCAAACTACAAAAAGGTATCACCACCCAACACTCAAAATGCCATCAGTAAAAAGTCTACAAACAATAAATGCTGAAGGGCCTTTAGAGATCCGTGTACCCTCTAGTTGCTGGTCGGATGTAAACTGGTAACAGCCAGTAGTGAGAACCGAATGGAGGTGCGTTGAAAGGTAAAAATGGAACTACCATGTGATCTAGTAGGCCCACTGCTGGGCCTTACCCCGGAGTAGACCAGAATCCAAAAGACACAGGCTGGCAATCCTGCACTGCACCAATATTTAGCAGAGCCAAGACTTGGAAGTAACCAAAATGTCCATCTACAGATGAATGTAAAAAGAAGTGGTCCATGTACACAATGCAATATTCGCTATGGAAAAGTATGCAACACTGCTCTTTGCAGCACCATAGATGAGCCTAGAGATAATCACAGAACATGAGGTAAGTCGGAAAGCAGACGACAAATAACCTGTGATATCACTCCTACGTGTTACCTAACAACTGACACATATGAACATATTTCCACAGAGAAAGACTCTCACAGACTTAGAAAACAAACTATGGTTATCTAAAGGGAAAGGTGGGAGGAATGGATACATTAAGATTAGGGTTACCATACGTATACAAATACATATCCAACACATGTATCAAAAAGACCGACCATATACCAAGGGAGGTCTACTGAACGCTCTGTAATAATTCACACAGGGGCTTGCCTGGTGGCACCGTGGTGTAGAATCCGCCTGCCAATGCAGGGGACACAGGTTCGATCCCTGGTTCGGGAAGATCCCACATGCTGCAGAGCAACTAAGCCCGTGCACCACCACTAATGAGCCAACGCTCTGGAGCCCATGAGCCATAACTACTGAGCCCATGCGCCACAACTACTGAAGACTGCACGCCTAGAGCCCGTGCTCCACAACAAGAGAAGCAACTGCAGTGAGAACCCTGTGCACCGCAATGGAGAGTAGCCCTCACTCAGCGCAACTAGAGAATGCCCACAGGCAGCAACGAAGATCCAACTCAGCCAAAAATAAATAAATAAATAAAATAAATTTATAAAAAATAATAGTAATTTACATGGGAAGAGGATCTTTACATGAATAGATATATATATAATGTTCAATTGAACCTGATTGTGTACACACAGTACAAACACTATTCTACTCATTACCCCAATTTAAAAAATGAAAACCACAAACAACAATTAATGAGACTTAAATTTACTGAGATTTTCCCTGGCACATTCCATTCTAATTTACAACCTAGGAACACAACTTTCAGGAAGGCCCTGCCGCCCTCGTAACTAGATTTGGGAATGGAGGAATGCTGCCGCCTTGTGACCGTTTCCCACAACGGCAGCTTTGAACACAGGGCCAACGGTCATTTAAGATTCACAGTAATTGTAGGGCTGTAAATGACACGTGTGCTCAAAAAAGGTCCTGGGGTAGGTAATGGCCAAAAAAGTTCACAACACGGAAAATGTTTCAAGAAAACAGTTTGAAGAGGTAAGTCTTACTCACTCTGTTATTTCAAAAAAAGAAGAACATGGATAAAAGCTCAATATCAGGAATTATTGGTTGGATGCAAATCCAAACTACAAAAAGATTTCGCCACCCAATATTCAAAATGCCATCCGTAAAAAGTCTGCAAACAATGAATGCTGACGGGTTGGTGGAGAAATCCATACCCACTACGCAGTTGGTTGGATGTAAACTGGTAAGAGCTAATCATGAGAACAGAATGGAGCTGCATTTAAAACGTAAACACTGAGCTACCATATGATGCGGCCGATCCCCTAATGGGCCTATACCCTTGGAAGACCAGAATCGGAAAGGCACAGGCAGGCAAACATGCACTGCAGCAATACTTACAATAGCCAAGACATGCAAGCAAACAAAATGTCCATCAACAGATAAATGGACAAAGAAGAAGTGGTATACGTACCGAATGGAATAGTAGCCTCGGAAGAAAAATGAACAATGCCGCTTTCAGGACTACAGATGAGCCTAGAAATAACCATCCTACGTTATGTAAATCAAAAGGGAATGACAAATATTCTATGATATCATTTATACATGTTATCCTAAGATTGCTACCAATGAACATATTTCCACAGAAAAAGACACACACAGACTTATGAAACAAACTAATGGTTAACCAAAATGAAAGCTGAGAGGATGGAAAAATTAGGATTATGGGGGTAGCATACATATACTTATGTATGTTAAATGTATATAAACATATAACATATAAACTACATGAAATATATTATCACCAATACATATAAAATATATAATGACAAAACACCTACCAAATACCAAGGGAGGTCTACTCAACATTCTGTAATAACATACACGGTAACAGGATCCGAAGATGAACAGACATATGTATGAATCATTGAGCAGATTCTGTAGAGCCAGACAATCACAACTCTCTAATCAAATTTACTCCGATAAGAAATAGAAATTAAATTTAAATAAAAAACATAAGTAAGGAGACATAAACTTCTGGGGGCTTGTCCCAGCACATTCAACTCTAATTTACAACCGAGGAACACCATGTCCAGGAAGACTCTGTTGCCCTAGTAACAAGAGCTGAGAACGTAATAATGCTGCCGCCTTGTGGCTGTTTCCCACAACAGCAGCTTTAAACCCAGTGCTAATGGTCGCTTAATAGTCACAAGGACTGCAGGGCTGTAAATGACACCTGCCCTCAAAAAATGCCCTGGGGTAGGGAATAGGCAAGAAAATTCAACACATGACAAATTTTTCAAGAAGTCAATATGAAGAGGGACGTTGTACTCACTCTGTAAAAAAAGGAAAAGGAAAAAAGGACATGCCTAAAGCTCAGTATAAGGAATTATTAGCCACATGCAAATCCAACCTCCAAAAAGGTTTCAGCTCACACCAGTCAAATGACCACCAGCCAGAAGTCTACAAACTATCAATGCTGAAGGGGTTTTAGAGAAATGTGTACCTTCTAGCTGCTGGTGGGATGTTACCGGGTAACAACACTAAGGAAAACTGAATGGAGCTGCTTTAAAAGGTAAAAATTGAGCTACCATATGATGCGGCAGGGCACCTTCTGTGCCTGTAACCTAAGACCACCAGAATCGGAAAGACAGAGGCAGACAAGTGTGCACTGCAGCAATATTTAAATAGCCAAGACATGGAAGCAAATAAAGGTCCATAAACAGATGAATGGACAAAGAAGAAGTGGTATATGTACAGAATGCAATATTAGCCACGAAAAAAAAGTAAAAGAATGGCATATGCAGCACCACTTAATCACACAACGTGAAGTAAGTCAGAATGCGAAAGAGAAATGTCCTATGATATCACTGATGTTATCTGAAAATTCATAAAAAGGAACATATTTCCATAGAGAGAGACAATCTCAGATTGAGAAGACAAACTTACGGTTAAGCCAAAGAAAAGGTGTGAGGAGTGGATAAATTAGGATATTGGGGTTAACAAACATATACTAATACATATAAAATATATAAACCCCAAACACCTATGGAATACCATGAGTGGTCTACTGAACACTCTGTAATAACCTTCATGGAAAAGGACACAAAGATCAATAGATATATGTTTATGTGTAAATTTACAAGATTCTTTACACCTAGAACAAAAGACATTTTTCAATCCAATTTGCTCTGATAAAAACTAAAACTTAAAGACACAAACAAGAATTAAGGAGGCTCAAACTTATGGGGGTTTGTCCGGGCACATTCCACTCTAATCTGCAACCTAAAAGCACAACTTGCAGCAAGGTTCTGTTTCCCTAGCAAGCAGAGTTGGCAACGTAGAAATGCTGCCACCCTAAGGCCGTTTCCTCAAACAGCACCTTTAAATCCACTGCTAATGGTCACTAAGATTCACAAGGACTGCAGGGCTGTAAATGACTCATGCCCTCAAAAAATGTCCTGGGGTAGGGAATGGACAAAAAAATCCAAACGCGCCAAATTTTTCAAGAAGGCAATTTGAAGTTGCAAGTTTAGCTCAATCGTAAAAAAAAATGAAAAGGACATTGATAAACACAAAACAACAGGAATTATTAGACGCATGCAAATCCAAACTACACAAAGCTATCACCTCACACCAGTCACAATGACCATCAGCAAAAAATCAACAAACAATAGATGTTGAAGAAGTTGTGGAGAATAGCGTAACCCCTCGGTCTAAGTGGGATGTAAACTGGTAACAGCCAATAACAGGAACAGAATGGCAGTGCGTTTCAAGGTAAAAATTGAGTTACCATATGATCCAGAAGGCCCACGATTGGGCCTGTCACCTGTGAAAGCCAGAATCAAAAAGACACAGCATGGAAAATCGTGTATTGCAGCAGTATTTACAATAGCCAAGACATGGAAGTAACAAAAATGTCCATCATCAGATGAACGGGCGAAAAAGTGGTCCATGTACACAATGCAATATTAGACACAGAAAAGAATGAAACAATGCCGTTTGCAGCACCATAGATGAGGCCACAGATAATCACACAACTTGAAGTAAGTCAGAAAGCGAGAGACACATATCCTATGATGGCACGTATAGGTGTTATCTAAAAGTTGATAGGAATGAACCTATTTCCACAGAGAAGGACACTCACGTGTGCAGGAAACAAGCTTGTGGTTCACCAAAGGGAAAGGTGTGAGGAATGTACAACGGAGGATATTGGGTTTAACAGACATATGCTAATACTTATAAAATATATAATCATCAAAGACATACCGAATACCAAGAGAGGGCTACACAACATTCTGTAATAACCTATATGGAACGGGATCCAAACATGAAAAGATATATGTATCAATGAAAGGGATTCTGTACACCTAGGACAAACACAACATTGCAATCAAATTTGATCTGAGAAAAATGAAAATTAAATTAAGAATACCAACAACAAATAAGAAGACATAGTTTTTGGGGGTTTGTCCTGGCACATTCCACTTTACTTTACAACCTACAAACAGGACTTCCAGGAAGGCTCTGTTGCCCTAGAAACCAGAGTTGGGAATATAGAAATGCTGCCTCCTTGTGGCCGTGTCCTGCAACAGCATCTTTAAACCCAGAGCTAATGCTCATGTAATATTCACAATTACTACAGGGCTGTAAATGACACCTGCCCTCAAAAAATGTCCTGGTGCAGGTAATGGCCACAGGAATCCAGAACATGGCAAATTTTTCAAGGAAACAATTTGAAGAGGCAAGTTTCTCTGTTTTACTTAAAAAAAACGAAAACAAAACGGACGTAGATAAAAGCTCAATATCGGGAATTATTAGACGCATGCAAATCCAAACTACAAAAAGGTATCACCACCCAACACTCAAAATGCCATCAGTAAAAAGTCTACAAACAATAAATGCTGAAGGGCCTTTAGAGATCCGTGTACCCTCTAGTTGCTGGTCGGATGTAAACTGGTAACAGCCAGTAGTGAGAACTGAATGGAGGTGCGTTGAAAGGTAAAAATGGAACTACCATATGATCTAGTAGGCCCACTGCTGGGCCTTACCCCGGAGAAGACCAGAATCCAAAAGACACAGGCTGGCAATCCTGCACTGCACCAATATTTAGCAGAGCCAAGACTTGGAAGTAACCAAAATGTCCATCTACAGATGAATGTAAAAAGAAGAAGTGGTCCATGTACACAATGCAATATTCGCTATGGAAAAGTATGCAACACTGCTCTTTGCAGCACCATAGATGAGCCTAGAGATAATCACAGAACATGAGGTAAGTCGGAAAGCAGACGACAAATAACCTGTGATATCACTCCTACGTGTTACCTAACAACTGACACATATGAACATATTTCCACAGAGAAAGACTCTCACAGACTTAGAAAACAAACTATGGTTATCTAAAGGGAAAGGTGGGAGGAATGGATACATTAAGATTAGGGTTACCATACGTATACAAATACATATCCAACACATGTATCAAAAAGACCGACCATATACCAAGGGAGGTCTACTGAACGCTCTGTAATAATTCACACAGGGGCTTGCCTGGTGGCACCGTGGTGAAGAATCCGCCTGCCAATGCAGGGGACACAGGTTCGATCCCTGGTTCGGGAAGATCCCACATGCTGCAGAGCAACTAAGCCCGTGCACCACCACTAATGAGCCAACGCTCTGGAGCCCATGAGCCATAACTACTGAGCCCATGCGCCACAACTACTGAAGACTGCACGCCTAGAGCCCGTGCTCCACAACAAGAGAAGCCACTGCAGTGAGAACCCTGTGCACCGCAATGGAGAGTAGCCCTCACTCAGCGCAACTAGAGAATGCCCACAGGCAGCAACGAAGATCCAACTCAGCCAAAAATAAATAAATAAATAAAATAAATTTATAAAAAATAATAGTAATTTACATGGGAAGAGGATCTTTACATGAATAGATATATATATAATGTTCAATTGAACCTGATTGTGTACACACAGTACAAACACTATTCTACTCATTACCCCAATTTAAAAAATGAAAACCACAAACAACAATTAATGAGACTTAAATTTACTGAGATTTTCCCTGGCACATTCCATTCTAATTTACAACCTAGGAACACAACTTTCAGGAAGGCCCTGCCGCCCTCGTAACTAGATTTGGGAATGGAGAAATGCTGCCGCCTTGTGACCGTTTCCAACAACGGCAGCTTTGAACACAGGGCCAACGGTCATTTAAGATTCACAGTAATTGTAGGGCTGTAAATGACACGTGTGCTCAAAAAAGGTCCTGGGGTAGGTAATGGCCAAAAAAGTTCACAACACGGAAAATGTTTCAAGAAAACAGTTTGAAGAGGTAAGTCTTACTCACTCTGTTATTTCAAAAAAAGAAGAACATGGATAAAAGCTCAATATCAGGAATTATTGGTTGGATGCAAATCCAAACTACAAAAAGATTTCGCCACCCAATATTCAAAATGCCATCCGTAAAAAGTCTGCAAACAATGAATGCTGACGGGTTGGTGGAGAAATCCATACCCACTATGCAGTTGGTTGGATGTAAACTGGTAAGAGCTAATCATGAGAACAGAATGGAGCTGCATTTAAAACGTAAACACTGAGCTACCATATGATGCGGCCGATCCCCTAATGGGCCTATACCCTTGGAAGACCAGAATCGGAAAGGCACAGGCAGGCAAACATGCACTGCAGCAATACTTACAATAGCCAAGACATGCAAGCAAACAAAATGTCCATCAACAGATAAATGGACAAAGAAGAAGTGGTATACGTACCGAATGGAATAGTAGCCTCGGAAGAAAAATGAACAATGCCGCTTTCAGGACTACAGATGAGCCTAGAAATAACCATCCTACGTTATGTAAATCAAAAGGGAATGACAAATATTCTATGATATCATTTATACATGTTATCCTAAGATTGCTACCAATGAACATATTTCCACAGAAAAAGACACACACAGACTTATGAAACAAACTAATGGTTAACCAAAATGAAAGCTGAGAGGATGGAAAAATTAGGATTATGGGGGTAGCATACATATACTTATGTATGTTAAATGTATATAAACATATAACATATAAACTACATGAAATATATTATCACCAATACATATAAAATATATAATGACAAAACACCTACCAAATACCAAGGGAGGTCTACTCAACATTCTGTAATAACATACACGGTAACAGGATCCGAAGATGAACAGACATATGTATGAATCATTGAGCAGATTCTGTAGAGCCAGACAATCACAACTCTCTAATCAAATTTACTCCGATAAGAAATAGAAATTAAATTTAAATAAAAAACATAAGTAAGGAGACATAAACTTCTGGGGGCTTGTCCCAGCACATTCAACTCTAATTTACAACCGAGGAACACCATGTCCAGGAAGACTCTGTTGCCCTAGTAACAAGAGCTGAGAACGTAATAATGCTGCCGCCTTGTGGCTGTTTCCCACAACAGCAGCTTTAAACCCAGTGCTAATGGTCGCTTAATAGTCACAAGGACTGCAGGGCTGTAAATGACACCTGCCCTCAAAAAATGGCCTGGGGTAGGGAATAGGCAAGAAAATTCAACACATGACAAATTTTTCAAGAAGTCAATATGAAGAGGGACGTTGTACTCACTCTGTAAAAAAAGGAAAAGGAAAAAAGGACATGCCTAAAGCTCAGTATAAGGAATTATTAGCCACATGCAAATCCAACCTCCAAAAAGGTTTCAGCTCACACCAGTCAAATGACCACCAGCCAGAAGTCTACAAACTATCAATGCTGAAGGGGTTTTAGAGAAATGTGTACCTTCTAGCTGCTGGTGGGATGTTACCGGGTAACAACACTAAGGAAAACTGAATGGAGCTGCTTTAAAAGGTAAAAATTGAGCTACCATATGATGCGGCAGGGCACCTTCTGTGCCTGTAACCTAAGACCACCAGAATCGGAAAGACAGAGGCAGACAAGTGTGCACTGCAGCAATATTTAAATAGCCAAGACATGGAAGCAAATAAAGGTCCATAAACAGATGAATGGACAAAGAAGAAGTGGTATATGTACAGAATGCAATATTAGCCACGAAAAAAAAGTAAAAGAATGGCATATGCAGCACCACTTAATCACACAACGTGAAGTAAGTCAGAATGCGAAAGAGAAATGTCCTATGATATCACTGATGTTATCTGAAAATTCATAAAAAGGAACATATTTCCATAGAGAGAGACAATCTCAGATTGAGAAGACAAACTTACGGTTAAGCCAAAGAAAAGGTGTGAGGAGTGGATAAATTAGGATATTGGGGTTAACAAACATATACTAATACATATAAAATATATAAACCCCAAACACCTATGGAATACCATGAGTGGTCTACTGAACACTCTGTAATAACCTTCATGGAAAAGGACACAAAGATCAATAGATATATGTTTATGTGTAAATTTACAAGATTCTTTACACCTAGAACAAAAGACATTTTTCAATCCAATTTGCTCTGATAAAAACTAAAACTTAAAGACACAAACAAGAATTAAGGAGGCTCAAACTTATGGGGGTTTGTCCGGGCACATTCCACTCTAATCTGCAACCTAAAAGCACAACTTGCAGCAAGGTTCTGTTTCCCTAGCAAGCAGAGTTGGCAACGTAGAAATGCTGCCACCCTAAGGCCGTTTCCTCAAACAGCACCTTTAAATCCACTGCTAATGGTCACTAAGATTCACAAGGACTGCAGGGCTGTAAATGACTCATGCCCTCAAAAAATGTCCTGGGGTAGGGAATGGACAAAAAAATCCAAACGCGCCAAATTTTTCAAGAAGGCAATTTGAAGTTGCAAGTTTAGCTCAATCGTAAAAAAAAATGAAAAGGACATTGATAAACACAAAACAACAGGAATTATTAGACGCATGCAAATCCAAACTACACAAAGCTATCACCTCACACCAGTCACAATGACCATCAGCAAAAAATCAACAAACAATAGATGTTGAAGAAGTTGTGGAGAATAGCGTAACCCCTCGGTCTAAGTGGGATGTAAACTGGTAACAGCCAATAACAGGAACAGAATGGCAGTGCGTTTCAAGGTAAAAATTGAGTTACCATATGATCCAGAAGGCCCACGATTGGGCCTGTCACCTGTGAAAGCCAGAATCAAAAAGACACAGCATGGAAAATCGTGTATTGCAGCAGTATTTACAATAGCCAAGACATGGAAGTAACAAAAATGTCCATCATCAGATGAACGGGCGAAAAAGTGGTCCATGTACACAATGCAATATTAGACACAGAAAAGAATGAAACAATGCCGTTTGCAGCACCATAGATGAGGCCACAGATAATCACACAACTTGAAGTAAGTCAGAAAGCGAGAGACACATATCCTATGATGGCACGTATAGGTGTTATCTAAAAGTTGATAGGAATGAACCTATTTCCACAGAGAAGGACACTCACGTGTGCAGGAAACAAGCTTGTGGTTCACCAAAGGGAAAGGTGTGAGGAATGTACAACGGAGGATATTGGGTTTAACAGACATATGCTAATACTTATAAAATATATAATCATCAAAGACATACCGAATACCAAGAGAGGGCTACACAACATTCTGTAATAACCTATATGGAACGGGATCCAAACATGAAAAGATATATGTATCAATGAAAGGGATTCTGTACACCTAGGACAAACACAACATTGCAATCAAATTTGATCTGAGAAAAATGAAAATTAAATTAAGAATACCAACAACAAATAAGAAGACATAGTTTTTGGGGGTTTGTCCTGGCACATTCCACTTTACTTTACAACCTACAAACAGGACTTCCAGGAAGGCTCTGTTGCCCTAGAAACCAGAGTTGGGAATATAGAAATGCTGCCTCCTTGTGGCCGTGTCCTGCAACAGCATCTTTAAACCCAGAGCTAATGCTCATGTAATATTCACAATTACTACAGGGCTGTAAATGACACCTGCCCTCAAAAAATGTCCTGGTGCAGGTAATGGCCACAGGAATCCAGAACATGGCAAATTTTTCAAGGAAACAATTTGAAGAGGCAAGTTTCTCTGTTTTACTTAAAAAAAACGAAAACAAAACGGACGTAGATAAAAGCTCAATATCGGGAATTATTAGACGCATGCAAATCCAAACTACAAAAAGGTATCACCACCCAACACTCAAAATGCCATCAGTAAAAAGTCTACAAACAATAAATGCTGAAGGGCCTTTAGAGATCCGTGTACCCTCTAGTTGCTGGTCGGATGTAAACTGGTAACAGCCAGTAGTGAGAACTGAATGGAGGTGCGTTGAAAGGTAAAAATGGAACTACCATATGATCTAGTAGGCCCACTGCTGGGCCTTACCCCGGAGAAGACCAGAATCCAAAAGACACAGGCTGGCAATCCTGCACTGCACCAATATTTAGCAGAGCCAAGACTTGGAAGTAACCAAAATGTCCATCTACAGATGAATGTAAAAAGAAGAAGTGGTCCATGTACACAATGCAATATTCGCTATGGAAAAGTATGCAACACTGCTCTTTGCAGCACCATAGATGAGCCTAGAGATAATCACAGAACATGAGGTAAGTCGGAAAGCAGACGACAAATAACCTGTGATATCACTCCTACGTGTTACCTAACAACTGACACATATGAACATATTTCCACAGAGAAAGACTCTCACAGACTTAGAAAACAAACTATGGTTATCTAAAGGGAAAGGTGGGAGGAATGGATACATTAAGATTAGGGTTACCATACGTATACAAATACATATCCAACACATGTATCAAAAAGACCGACCATATACCAAGGGAGGTCTACTGAACGCTCTGTAATAATTCACACAGGGGCTTGCCTGGTGGCACCGTGGTGAAGAATCCGCCTGCCAATGCAGGGGACACAGGTTCGATCCCTGGTTCGGGAAGATCCCACATGCTGCAGAGCAACTAAGCCCGTGCACCACCACTAATGAGCCAACGCTCTGGAGCCCATGAGCCATAACTACTGAGCCCATGCGCCACAACTACTGAAGACTGCACGCCTAGAGCCCGTGCTCCACAACAAGAGAAGCCACTGCAGTGAGAACCCTGTGCACCGCAATGGAGAGTAGCCCTCACTCAGCGCAACTAGAGAATGCCCACAGGCAGCAACGAAGATCCAACTCAGCCAAAAATAAATAAATAAATAAAATAAATTTATAAAAAATAATAGTAATTTACATGGGAAGAGGATCTTTACATGAATAGATATATATATAATGTTCAATTGAACCTGATTGTGTACACACAGTACAAACACTATTCTACTCATTACCCCAATTTAAAAAATGAAAACCACAAACAACAATTAATGAGACTTAAATTTACTGAGATTTTCCCTGGCACATTCCATTCTAATTTACAACCTAGGAACACAACTTTCAGGAAGGCCCTGCCGCCCTCGTAACTAGATTTGGGAATGGAGAAATGCTGCCGCCTTGTGACCGTTTCCAACAACGGCAGCTTTGAACACAGGGCCAACGGTCATTTAAGATTCACAGTAATTGTAGGGCTGTAAATGACACGTGTGCTCAAAAAAGGTCCTGGGGTAGGTAATGGCCAAAAAAGTTCACAACACGGAAAATGTTTCAAGAAAACAGTTTGAAGAGGTAAGTCTTACTCACTCTGTTATTTCAAAAAAAGAAGAACATGGATAAAAGCTCAATATCAGGAATTATTGGTTGGATGCAAATCCAAACTACAAAAAGATTTCGCCACCCAATATTCAAAATGCCATCCGTAAAAAGTCTGCAAACAATGAATGCTGACGGGTTGGTGGAGAAATCCATACCCACTATGCAGTTGGTTGGATGTAAACTGGTAAGAGCTAATCATGAGAACAGAATGGAGCTGCATTTAAAACGTAAACACTGAGCTACCATATGATGCGGCCGATCCCCTAATGGGCCTATACCCTTGGAAGACCAGAATCGGAAAGGCACAGGCAGGCAAACATGCACTGCAGCAATACTTACAATAGCCAAGACATGCAAGCAAACAAAATGTCCATCAACAGATAAATGGACAAAGTAGAAGTGGTATACGTACCGAATGGAATAGTAGCCTCGGAAGAAAAATGAACAATGCCGCTTTCAGGACTACAGATGAGCCTAGAAATAACCATCCTACGTTATGTAAATCAAAAGGGAATGACAAATATTCTATGATATCATTTATACATGTTATCCTAAGATTGCTACCAATGAACATATTTCCACAGAAAAAGACACACACAGACTTATGAAACAAACTAATGGTTAACCAAAATGAAAGCTGAGAGGATGGAAAAATTAGGATTATGGGGGTAGCATACATATACTTATGTATGTTAAATGTATATAAACATATAACATATAAACTACATGAAATATATTATCACCAATACATATAAAATATATAATGACAAAACACCTACCAAATACCAAGGGAGGTCTACTCAACATTCTGTAATAACATACACGGTAACAGGATCCGAAGATGAACAGACATATGTATGAATCATTGAGCAGATTCTGTAGAGCCAGACAATCACAACTCTCTAATCAAATTTACTCCGATAAGAAATAGAAATTAAATTTAAATAACAAACATAAGTAAGGAGACATAAACTTCTGGGGGCTTGTCCCAGCACATTCAACTCTAATTTACAACCGAGGAAGACTCTGTTGTCCAGGAAGAATCTGTTGCCCTAGTAATAAAAGCGGAAAACGTAATAATGCTGCCGCCTTGTGGCTGTTTCCCACAACAGCAGCTTTAAACCCAGTGCTAATGGTCGCTTAATAGTCACAAGGACTGCAGGGCTGTAAATGACACCTGCCCTCAAAAAATGCCCTGGGGTAGGGAATAGGCAACAAAATTCAACACATGACAAATTTTTCAAGAAGTCAATATGAAGAGGGACGTTGTACTCACTCTGTAAAAAAAGGAAAAGGAAAAAAGGACATGCCTAAAGCTCAGTATAAGGAATTATTAGCCACATGCAAATCCAACCTCCAAAAAGGTTTCAGCTCACACCAGTCAAATGACCACCAGCCAGAAGTCTACAAACTATCAATGCTGAAGGGGTTTTAGAGAAATGTGTACCTTCTAGCTGCTGGTGGGATGTTACCGGGTAACAACACTAAGGAAAACTGAATGGAGCTGCTTTAAAAGGTAAAAATTGAGCTACCATATGATGCGGCAGGGCACCTTCTGTGCCTGTAACCTAAGACCACCAGAATCGGAAAGACAGAGGCAGACAAGTGTGCACTGCAGCAATATTTAAATAGCCAAGACATGGAAGCAAATAAAGGTCCATAAACAGATGAATGGACAAAGAAGAAGTGGTATATGTACAGAATGCAATATTAGCCACGAAAGAAAAGTAAAAGAATGGCATATGCAGCACCACTTAATCACACAACGTGAAGTAAGTCAGAATGCGAAAGAGAAATGTCCTATGATATCACTGATGTTATCTGAAAATTCATAAAAAGGAACATATTTCCATAGAGAAAGACAATCTCAGATTGAGAAGACAAACTTACGGTTAAGCCAAAGAAAAGGTGTGAGGAGTGGATAAATTAGGATATTGGGGTTAACAAACATATACTAATACATATAAAATATATAAACCCCAAACACCTATGGAATACCATGAGTGGTCTACTGAACACTCTGTAATAACCTTCATGGAAAAGGACACAAAGATCAATAGATATATGTTTATGTGTAAATTTACAAGATTCTTTACACCTAGAACAAAAGACATTTTTCAATCCAATTTGCTCTGATAAAAACTAAAACTTAAAGACACAAACAAGAATTAAGGAGGCTCAAACTTATGGGGGTTTGTCCGGGCACATTCCACTCTAATCTGCAACCTAAAAGCACAACTTGCAGCAAGGTTCTGTTTCCCTAGCAAGCAGAGTTGGCAACGTAGAAATGCTGCCACCCTAAGGCCGTTTCCTCAAACAGCACCTTTAAATCCACTGCTAATGGTCACTAAGATTCACAAGGACTGCAGGGCTGTAAATGACTCATGCCCTCAAAAAATGTCCTGGGGTAGGGAATGGACAAAAAAATCCAAACGCGCCAAAGTTTTCAAGAAGGCAATTTGAAGTTGCAAGTTTAGCTCAATCGTAAAAAAAAATGAAAAGGACATTGATAAACACAAAACAACAGGAATTATTAGACGCATGCAAATCCAAACTACACAAAGCTATCACCTCACACCAGTCACAATGACCATCAGCAAAAAATCAACAAACAATAGATGTTGAAGAAGTTGTGGAGAATAGCGTAACCCCTCGGTCTAAGTGGGATGTAAACTGGTAACAGCCAATAACAGGAACAGAATGGCAGTGCGTTTCAAGGTAAAAATTGAGTTACCATATGATCCAGAAGGCCCACGATTGGGCCTGTCACCTGTGAAAGCCAGAATCAAAAAGACCCAGGATGGAAAATCGTGTATTGCAGCAGTATTTACAATAGCCAAGACATGGAAGCAACAAAAATGTCCATCATCAGATGAACGGGCGAAAAAGTGGTCCATGTACACAATGCAATATTAAACACAGAAAAGAATGAAACAATGCCGTTTGCAGCACCATAGATGAGGCCACAGATAATCACACAACTTGAAGTAAGTCAGAAAGCGAGAGACACATATCCTATGATGGCACGTATAGGTGTTATCTAAAAGTTGATAGGAATGAACCTATTTCCACAGAGAAGGACACTCACGTGTGCAGGAAACAAGCTTGTGGTTCACCAAAGGGAAAGGTGTGAGGAATGTACAACGGAGGATATTGGGTTTAACAGACATATGCTAATACTTATAAAATATATAATCATCAAAGACATACCGAATACCAAGAGAGGGCTACACAACATTCTGTAATAACCTATATGGAACGGGATCCAAACATGAAAAGATATATGTATCAATGAAAGGGATTCTGTACACCTAGGACAAACACAACATTGCAATCAAATTTGATCTGAGAAAAATGAAAATTAAATTAAGAATACCAACAACAAATAAGAAGACATAGTTTTTGGGGGTTTGTCCTGGCACATTCCACTTTACTTTACAACCTACAAACAGGACTTCCAGGAAGGCTCTGTTGCCCTAGAAACCAGAGTTGGGAATATAGAAATGCTGCCTCCTTGTGGCCGTGTCCTGCAACAGCATCTTTAAACCCAGAGCTAATGCTCATGTAATATTCACAATTACTACAGGGCTGTAAATGACACCTGCCCTCAAAAAATGTCCTGGTGCAGGTAATGGCCACAGGAATCCAGAACATGGCAAATTTTTCAAGGAAACAATTTGAAGAGGCAAGTTTCTCTGTTTTACTTAAAAAAAACGAAAACAAAACGGACGTAGATAAAAGCTCAATATCGGGAATTATTAGACGCATGCAAATCCAAACTACAAAAAGGTATCACCACCCAACACTCAAAATGCCATCAGTAAAAAGTCTACAAACAATAAATGCTGAAGGGCCTTTAGAGATCCGTGTACCCTCTAGTTGCTGGTCGGATGTAAACTGGTAACAGCCAGTAGTGAGAACTGAATGGAGGTGCGTTGAAAGGTAAAAATGGAACTACCATATGATCTAGTAGGCCCACTGCTGGGCCTTACCCCGGAGAAGACCAGAATCCAAAAGACACAGGCTGGCAATCCTGCACTGCACCAATATTTAGCAGAGCCAAGACTTGGAAGTAACCAAAATGTCCATCTACAGATGAATGTAAAAAGAAGAAGTGGTCCATGTACACAATGCAATATTCGCTATGGAAAAGTATGCAACACTGCTCTTTGCAGCACCATAGATGAGCCTAGAGATAATCACAGAACATGAGGTAAGTCGGAAAGCAGACGACAAATAACCTGTGATATCACTCCTACGTGTTACCTAACAACTGACACATATGAACATATTTCCACAGAGAAAGACTCTCACAGACTTAGAAAACAAACTATGGTTATCTAAAGGGAAAGGTGGGAGGAATGGATACATTAAGATTAGGGTTACCATACGTATACAAATACATATCCAACACATGTATCAAAAAGACCGACCATATACCAAGGGAGGTCTACTGAACGCTCTGTAATAATTCACACAGGGGCTTGCCTGGTGGCACCGTGGTGAAGAATCCGCCTGCCAATGCAGGGGACACAGGTTCGATCCCTGGTTCGGGAAGATCCCACATGCTGCAGAGCAACTAAGCCCGTGCACCACCACTAATGAGCCAACGCTCTGGAGCCCATGAGCCATAACTACTGAGCCCATGCGCCACAACTACTGAAGACTGCACGCCTAGAGCCCGTGCTCCACAACAAGAGAAGCCACTGCAGTGAGAACCCTGTGCACCGCAATGGAGAGTAGCCCTCACTCAGCGCAACTAGAGAATGCCCACAGGCAGCAACGAAGATCCAACTCAGCCAAAAATAAATAAATAAATAAAATAAATTTATAAAAAATAATAGTAATTTACATGGGAAGAGGATCTTTACATGAATAGATATATATATAATGTTCAATTGAACCTGATTGTGTACACACAGTACAAACACTATTCTACTCATTACCCCAATTTAAAAAATGAAAACCACAAACAACAATTAATGAGACTTAAATTTACTGAGATTTTCCCCGGCACATTCCATTCTAATTTACAACCTAGGAACACAACTTTCAGGAAGGCCCTGCCGCCCTCGTAACTAGATTTGGGAATGGAGAAATGCTGCCGCCTTGTGACCGTTTCCCACAACGGCAGCTTTGAACACAGGGCCAACGGTCATTTAAGATTCACAGTAATTGTAGGGCTGTAAATGACACGTGTGCTCAAAAAAGGTCCTGGGGTAGGTAATGGCCAAAAAAGTTCACAACACGGAAAATGTTTCAAGAAAACAGTTTGAAGAGGTACGTCTTACTCACTCTGTTATTTCAAAAAAAGAAGAACATGGATAAAAGCTCAATATCAGGAATTATTGGTTGGATGCAAATCCAAACTACAAAAAGATTTCGCCACCCAATATTCAAAATGCCATCCGTAAAAAGTCTGCAAACAATGAATGCTGACGGGTTGGTGGAGAAATCCATACCCACTATGCAGTTGGTTGGATGTAAACTGGTAAGAGCTAATCATGAGAACAGAATGGAGCTGCATTTAAAACGTAAACACTGAGCTACCATATGATGCGGCCGATCCCCTAATGGGCCTATACCCTTGGAAGACCAGAATCGGAAAGGCACAGGCAGGCAAACATGCACTGCAGCAATACTTACAATAGCCAAGACATGCAAGCAAACAAAATGTCCATCAACAGATAAATGGACAAAGTAGAAGTGGTATACGTACCGAATGGAATAGTAGCCTCGGAAGAAAAATGAACAATGCCGCTTTCAGGACTACAGATGAGCCTAGAAATAACCATCCTACGTTATGTAAATCAAAAGGGAATGACAAATATTCTATGATATCATTTATACATGTTATCCTAAGATTGCTACCAATGAACATATTTCCACAGAAAAAGACACACACAGACTTATGAAACAAACTAATGGTTAACCAAAATGAAAGCTGAGAGGATGGAAAAATTAGGATTATGGGGGTAGCATACATATACTTATGTATGTTAAATGTATATAAACATATAACATATAAACTACATGAAATATATTATCACCAATACATATAAAATATATAATGACAAAACACCTACCAAATACCAAGGGAGGTCTACTCAACATTCTGTAATAACATACACGGTAACAGGATCCGAAGATGAACAGACATATGTATGAATCATTGAGCAGATTCTGTAGAGCCAGACAATCACAACTCTCTAATCAAATTTACTCCGATAAGAAATAGAAATTAAATTTAAATAACAAACATAAGTAAGGAGACATAAACTTCTGGGGGCTTGTCCCAGCACATTCAACTCTAATTTACAACCGAGGAAGACTCTGTTGTCCAGGAAGACTCTGTTGCCCTAGTAACAAGAGCTGAGAACGTAATAATGCTGCCGCCTTGTGGCTGTTTCCCACAACAGCAGCTTTAAACCCAGTGCTAATGGTCGCTTAATAGTCACAAGGACTGCAGGGCTGTAAATGACACCTGCCCTCAAAAAATGCCCTGGGGTAGGGAATAGGCAAGAAAATTCAACACATGACAAATTTTTCAAGAAGTCAATATGAAGAGGGACGTTGTACTCACTCTGTAAAAAAAGGAAAAGGAAAAAAGGACATGCCTAAAGCTCAGTATAAGGAATTATTAGCCACATGCAAATCCAACCTCCAAAAAGGTTTCAGCTCACACCAGTCAAATGACCACCAGCCAGAAGTCTACAAACTATCAATGCTGAAGGGGTTTTAGAGAAATGTGTACCTTCTAGCTGCTGGTGGGATGTTACCGGGTAACAACACTAAGGAAAACTGAATGGAGCTGCTTTAAAAGGTAAAAATTGAGCTACCATATGATGCGGCAGGGCACCTTCTGTGCCTGTAACCTAAGACCACCAGAATCGGAAAGACAGAGGCAGACAAGTGTGCACTGCAGCAATATTTAAATAGCCAAGACATGGAAGCAAATAAAGGTCCATAAACAGATGAATGGACAAAGAAGAAGTGGTATATGTACAGAATGCAATATTAGCCACGAAAGAAAAGTAAAAGAATGGCATATGCAGCACCACTTA
The DNA here is from genome assembly GCF_028021215.1 of Eschrichtius robustus. Classification (NCBI taxonomy): domain Eukaryota; kingdom Metazoa; phylum Chordata; class Mammalia; order Artiodactyla; family Eschrichtiidae; genus Eschrichtius; species Eschrichtius robustus. The sequence continues at coordinate 154,575 of NW_027175423.1, forward strand.
ATCACACAACGTGAAGTAAGTCAGAATGCGAAAGAGAAATGTCCTATGATATCACTGATGTTATCTGAAAATTCATAAAAAGGAACATATTTCCATAGAGAAAGACAATCTCAGATTGAGAAGACAAACTTAAGGTTAAGCCAAAGAAAAGGTGTGAGGAGTGGATAAATTAGGATATTGGGGTTAACAAACATATACTAATACATATAAAATATATAAACCCCAAACACCTATGGAATACCATGAGTGGTCTACTGAACACTCTGTAATAACCTTCATGGAAAAGGACACAAAGATCAATAGATATATGTTTATGTGTAAATTTACAAGATTCTTTACACCTAGAACAAAAGACATTTTTCAATCCAATTTGCTCTGATAAAAACTAAAACTTAAAGACACAAACAAGAATTAAGGAGGCTCAAACTTATGGGGGTTTGTCCGGGCACATTCCACTCTAATCTGCAACCTAAAAGCACAACTTGCAGCAAGGTTCTGTTTCCCTAGCAAGCAGAGTTGGCAACGTAGAAATGCTGCCACCCTAAGGCCGTTTCCTCAAACAGCACCTTTAAATCCACTGCTAATGGTCACTAAGATTCACAAGGACTGCAGGGCTGTAAATGACTCATGCCCTCAAAAAATGTCCTGGGGTAGGGAATGGACAAAAAAATCCAAACGCGCCAAATTTTTCAAGAAGGCAATTTGAAGTTGCAAGTTTAGCTCAATCGTAAAAAAAAATGAAAAGGACATTGATAAACACAAAACAACAGGAATTATTAGACGCATGCAAATCCAAACTACACAAAGCTATCACCTCACACCAGTCACAATGACCATCAGCAAAAAATCAACAAACAATAGATGTTGAAGAAGTTGTGGAGAATAGCGTAACCCCTCGGTCTAAGTGGGATGTAAACTGGTAACAGCCAATAACAGGAACAGAATGGCAGTGCGTTTCAAGGTAAAAATTGAGTTACCATATGATCCAGAAGGCCCACGATTGGGCCTGTCACCTGTGAAAGCCAGAATCAAAAAGACACAGCATGGAAAATCGTGTATTGCAGCAGTATTTACAATAGCCAAGACATGGAAGCAACAAAAATGTCCATCATCAGATGAACGGGCGAAAAAGTGGTCCATGTACACAATGCAATATTAGACACAGAAAAGAATGAAACAATGCCGTTTGCAGCACCATAGATGAGGCCACAGATAATCACACAACTTGAAGTAAGTCAGAAAGCGAGAGACACATATCCTATGATGGCACGTATAGGTGTTATCTAAAAGTTGATAGGAATGAACCTATTTCCACAGAGAAGGACACTCACGTGTGCAGGAAACAAGCTTGTGGTTCACCAAAGGGAAAGGTGTGAGGAATGTACAACGGAGGATATTGGGTTTAACAGACATATGCTAATACTTATAAAATATATAATCATCAAAGACATACCGAATACCAAGAGAGGGCTACACAACATTCTGTAATAACCTATATGGAACGGGATCCAAACATGAAAAGATATATGTATCAATGAAAGGGATTCTGTACACCTAGGACAAACACAACATTGCAATCAAATTTGATCTGAGAAAAATGAAAATTAAATTAAGAATACCAACAACAAATAAGAAGACATAGTTTTTGGGGGTTTGTCCTGGCACATTCCACTTTACTTTACAACCTACAAACAGGACTTCCAGGAAGGCTCTGTTGCCCTAGAAACCAGAGTTGGGAATATAGAAATGCTGCCTCCTTGTGGCCGTGTCCTGCAACAGCATCTTTAAACCCAGAGCTAATGCTCATGTAATATTCACAATTACTACAGGGCTGTAAATGACACCTGCCCTCAAAAAATGTCCTGGTGCAGGTAATGGCCACAGGAATCCAGAACATGGCAAATTTTTCAAGGAAACAATTTGAAGAGGCAAGTTTCTCTGTTTTACTTAAAAAAAACGAAAACAAAACGGACGTAGATAAAAGCTCAATATCGGGAATTATTAGACGCATGCAAATCCAAACTACAAAAAGGTATCACCACCCAACACTCAAAATGCCATCAGTAAAAAGTCTACAAACAATAAATGCTGAAGGGCCTTTAGAGATCCGTGTACCCTCTAGTTGCTGGTCGGATGTAAACTGGTAACAGCCAGTAGTGAGAACTGAATGGAGGTGCGTTGAAAGGTAAAAATGGAACTACCATATGATCTAGTAGGCCCACTGCTGGGCCTTACCCCGGAGAAGACCAGAATCCAAAAGACACAGGCTGGCAATCCTGCACTGCACCAATATTTAGCAGAGCCAAGACTTGGAAGTAACCAAAATGTCCATCTACAGATGAATGTAAAAAGAAGAAGTGGTCCATGTACACAATGCAATATTCGCTATGGAAAAGTATGCAACACTGCTCTTTGCAGCACCATAGATGAGCCTAGAGATAATCACAGAACATGAGGTAAGTCGGAAAGCAGACGACAAATAACCTGTGATATCACTCCTACGTGTTACCTAACAACTGACACATATGAACATATTTCCACAGAGAAAGACTCTCACAGACTTAGAAAACAAACTATGGTTATCTAAAGTGAAAGGTGGGAGGAATGGATACATTAAGATTAGGGTTACCATACGTATACAAATACATATCCAACACATGTATCAAAAAGACCGACCATATACCAAGGGAGGTCTACTGAACGCTCTGTAATAATTCACACAGGGGCTTGCCTGGTGGCACCGTGGTGAAGAATCCGCCTGCCAATGCAGGGGACACAGGTTCGATCCCTGGTTCGGGAAGATCCCACATGCTGCAGAGCAACTAAGCCCGTGCACCACCACTAATGAGCCAACGCTCTGGAGCCCATGAGCCATAACTACTGAGCCCATGCGCCACAACTACTGAAGACTGCACGCCTAGAGCCCGTGCTCCACAACAAGAGAAGCCACTGCAGTGAGAACCCTGTGCACCGCAATGGAGAGTAGCCCTCACTCAGCGCAACTAGAGAATGCCCACAGGCAGCAACGAAGATCCAACTCAGCCAAAAATAAATAAATAAATAAAATAAATTTATAAAAAATAATAGTAATTTACATGGGAAGAGGATCTTTACATGAATAGATATATATATAATGTTCAATTGAACCTGATTGTGTACACACAGTACAAACACTATTCTACTCATTACCCCAATTTAAAAAATGAAAACCACAAACAACAATTAATGAGACTTAAATTTACTGAGATTTTCCCCGGCACATTCCATTCTAATTTACAACCTAGGAACACAACTTTCAGAAGGCCCTGCCGCCCTCGTAACTAGATTTGGGAATGGAGAAATGCTGCCGCCTTGTGACCGTTTCCCACAACGGCAGCTTTGAACACAGGGCCAACGGTCATTTAAGATTCACAGTAATTGTAGGGCTGTAAATGACACGTGTGCTCAAAAAAGGTCCTGGGGTAGGTAATGGCCAAAAAAGTTCACAACACGGAAAATGTTTCAAGAAAACAGTTTGAAGAGGTACGTCTTACTCACTCTGTTATTTCAAAAAAAGAAGAACATGGATAAAAGCTCAATATCAGGAATTATTGGTTGGATGCAAATCCAAACTACAAAAAGATTTCGCCACCCAATATTCAAAATGCCATCCGTAAAAAGTCTGCAAACAATGAATGCTGACGGGTTGGTGGAGAAATCCATACCCACTATGCAGTTGGTTGGATGTAAACTGGTAAGAGCTAATCATGAGAACAGAATGGAGCTGCATTTAAAACGTAAACACTGAGCTACCATATGATGCGGCCGATCCCCTAATGGGCCTATACCCTTGGAAGACCAGAATCGGAAAGGCACAGGCAGGCAAACATGCACTGCAGCAATACTTACAATAGCCAAGACATGCAAGCAAACAAAATGTCCATCAACAGATAAATGGACAAAGTAGAAGTGGTATACGTACCGAATGGAATAGTAGCCTCGGAAGAAAAATGAACAATGCCGCTTTCAGGACTACAGATGAGCCTAGAAATAACCATCCTACGTTATGTAAATCAAAAGGGAATGACAAATATTCTATGATATCATTTATACATGTTATCCTAAGATTGCTACCAATGAACATATTTCCACAGAAAAAGACACACACAGACTTATGAAACAAACTAATGGTTAACCAAAATGAAAGCTGAGAGGATGGAAAAATTAGGATTATGGGGGTAGCATACATATACTTATGTATGTTAAATGTATATAAACATATAACATATAAACTACATGAAATATATTATCACCAATACATATAAAATATATAATGACAAAACACCTACCAAATACCAAGGGAGGTCTACTCAACATTCTGTAATAACATACACGGTAACAGGATCCGAAGATGAACAGACATATGTATGAATCATTGAGCAGATTCTGTAGAGCCAGACAATCACAACTCTCTAATCAAATTTACTCCGATAAGAAATAGAAATTAAATTTAAATAACAAACATAAGTAAGGAGACATAAACTTCTGGGGGCTTGTCCCAGCACATTCAACTCTAATTTACAACCGAGGAACACCATGTCCAGGAAGACTCTGTTGCCCTAGTAACAAGAGCTGAGAACGTAATAATGCTGCCGCCTTGTGGCTGTTTCCCACAACAGCAGCTTTAAACCCAGTGCTAATGGTCGCTTAATAGTCACAAGGACTGCAGGGCTGTAAATGACACCTGCCCTCAAAAAATGCCCTGGGGTAGGGAATAGGCAAGAAAATTCAACACATGACAAATTTTTCAAGAAGTCAATATGAAGAGGGACGTTGTACTCACTCTGTAAAAAAAGGAAAAGGAAAAAAGGACATGCCTAAAGCTCAGTATAAGGAATTATTAGCCACATGCAAATCCAACCTCCAAAAAGGTTTCAGCTCACACCAGTCAAATGACCACCAGCCAGAAGTCTACAAACTATCAATGCTGAAGGGGTTTTAGAGAAATGTGTACCTTCTAGCTGCTGGTGGGATGTTACCGGGTAACAACACTAAGGAAAACTGAATGGAGCTGCTTTAAAAGGTAAAAATTGAGCTACCATATGATGCGGCAGGGCACCTTCTGTGCCTGTAACCTAAGACCACCAGAATCGGAAAGACAGAGGCAGACAAGTGTGCACTGCAGCAATATTTAAATAGCCAAGACATGGAAGCAAATAAAGGTCCATAAACAGATGAATGGACAAAGAAGAAGTGGTATATGTACAGAATGCAATATTAGCCACGAAAGAAAAGTAAAAGAATGGCATATGCAGCACCACTTAATCACACAACGTGAAGTAAGTCAGAATGCGAAAGAGAAATGTCCTATGATATCACTGATGTTATCTGAAAATTCATAAAAAGGAACATATTTCCATAGAGAAAGACAATCTCAGATTGAGAAGACAAACTTACGGTTAAGCCAAAGAAAAGGTGTGAGGAGTGGATAAATTAGGATATTGGGGTTAACAAACATATACTAATACATATAAAATATATAAACCCCAAACACCTATGGAATACCATGAGTGGTCTACTGAACACTCTGTAATAACCTTCATGGAAAAGGACACAAAGATCAATAGATATATGTTTATGTGTAAATTTACAAGATTCTTTACACCTAGAACAAAAGACATTTTTCAATCCAATTTGCTCTGATAAAAACTAAAACTTAAAGACACAAACAAGAATTAAGGAGGCTCAAACTTATGGGGGTTTGTCCGGGCACATTCCACTCTAATCTGCAACCTAAAAGCACAACTTGCAGCAAGGTTCTGTTTCCCTAGCAAGCAGAGTTGGCAACGTAGAAATGCTGCCACCCTAAGGCCGTTTCCTCAAACAGCACCTTTAAATCCACTGCTAATGGTCACTAAGATTCACAAGGACTGCAGGGCTGTAAATGACTCATGCCCTCAAAAAATGTCCTGGGGTAGGGAATGGACAAAAAAATCCAAACGCGCCAAATTTTTCAAGAAGGCAATTTGAAGTTGCAAGTTTAGCTCAATCGTAAAAAAAAATGAAAAGGACATTGATAAACACAAAACAACAGGAATTATTAGACGCATGCAAATCCAAACTACACAAAGCTATCACCTCACACCAGTCACAATGACCATCAGCAAAAAATCAACAAACAATAGATGTTGAAGAAGTTGTGGAGAATAGCGTAACCCCTCGGTCTAAGTGGGATGTAAACTGGTAACAGCCAATAACAGGAACAGAATGGCAGTGCGTTTCAAGGTAAAAATTGAGTTACCATATGATCCAGAAGGCCCACGATTGGGCCTGTCACCTGTGAAAGCCAGAATCAAAAAGACACAGCATGGAAAATCGTGTATTGCAGCAGTATTTACAATAGCCAAGACATGGAAGCAACAAAAATGTCCATCATCAGATGAACGGGCGAAAAAGTGGTCCATGTACACAATGCAATATTAGACACAGAAAAGAATGAAACAATGCCGTTTGCAGCACCATAGATGAGGCCACAGATAATCACACAACTTGAAGTAAGTCAGAAAGCGAGAGACACATATCCTATGATGGCACGTATAGGTGTTATCTAAAAGTTGATAGGAATGAACCTATTTCCACAGAGAAGGACACTCACGTGTGCAGGAAACAAGCTTGTGGTTCACCAAAGGGAAAGGTGTGAGGAATGTACAACGGAGGATATTGGGTTTAACAGACATATGCTAATACTTATAAAATATATAATCATCAAAGACATACCGAATACCAAGAGAGGGCTACACAACATTCTGTAATAACCTATATGGAACGGGATCCAAACATGAAAAGATATATGTATCAATGAAAGGGATTCTGTACACCTAGGACAAACACAACATTGCAATCAAATTTGATCTGAGAAAAATGAAAATTAAATTAAGAATACCAACAACAAATAAGAAGACATAGTTTTTGGGGGTTTGTCCTGGCACATTCCACTTTACTTTACAACCTACAAACAGGACTTCCAGGAAGGCTCTGTTGCCCTAGAAACCAGAGTTGGGAATATAGAAATGCTGCCTCCTTGTGGCCGTGTCCTGCAACAGCATCTTTAAACCCAGAGCTAATGCTCATGTAATATTCACAATTACTACAGGGCTGTAAATGACACCTGCCCTCAAAAAATGTCCTGGTGCAGGTAATGGCCACAGGAATCCAGAACATGGCAAATTTTTCAAGGAAACAATTTGAAGAGGCAAGTTTCTCTGTTTTACTTAAAAAAAACGAAAACAAAACGGACGTAGATAAAAGCTCAATATCGGGAATTATTAGACGCATGCAAATCCAAACTACAAAAAGGTATCACCACCCAACACTCAAAATGCCATCAGTAAAAAGTCTACAAACAATAAATGCTGAAGGGCCTTTAGAGATCCGTGTACCCTCTAGTTGCTGGTCGGATGTAAACTGGTAACAGCCAGTAGTGAGAACTGAATGGAGGTGCGTTGAAAGGTAAAAATGGAACTACCATATGATCTAGTAGGCCCACTGCTGGGCCTTACCCCGGAGAAGACCAGAATCCAAAAGACACAGGCTGGCAATCCTGCACTGCACCAATATTTAGCAGAGCCAAGACTTGGAAGTAACCAAAATGTCCATCTACAGATGAATGTAAAAAGAAGAAGTGGTCCATGTACACAATGCAATATTCGCTATGGAAAAGTATGCAACACTGCTCTTTGCAGCACCATAGATGAGCCTAGAGATAATCACAGAACATGAGGTAAGTCGGAAAGCAGACGACAAATAACCTGTGATATCACTCCTACGTGTTACCTAACAACTGACACATATGAACATATTTCCACAGAGAAAGACTCTCACAGACTTAGAAAACAAACTATGGTTATCTAAAGGGAAAGGTGGGAGGAATGGATACATTAAGATTAGGGTTACCATACGTATACAAATACATATCCAACACATGTATCAAAAAGACCGACCATATACCAAGGGAGGTCTACTGAACGCTCTGTAATAATTCACACAGGGGCTTGCCTGGTGGCACCGTGGTGAAGAATCCGCCTGCCAATGCAGGGGACACAGGTTCGATCCCTGGTTCGGGAAGATCCCACATGCTGCAGAGCAACTAAGCCCGTGCACCACCACTAATGAGCCAACGCTCTGGAGCCCATGAGCCATAACTACTGAGCCCATGCGCCACAACTACTGAAGACTGCACGCCTAGAGCCCGTGCTCCACAACAAGAGAAGCCACTGCAGTGAGAACCCTGTGCACCGCAATGGAGAGTAGCCCTCACTCAGCGCAACTAGAGAATGCCCACAGGCAGCAACGAAGATCCAACTCAGCCAAAAATAAATAAATAAATAAAATAAATTTATAAAAAATAATAGTAATTTACATGGGAAGAGGATCTTTACATGAATAGATATATATATAATGTTCAATTGAACCTGATTGTGTACACACAGTACAAACACTATTCTACTCATTACCCCAATTTAAAAAATGAAAACCACAAACAACAATTAATGAGACTTAAATTTACTGAGATTTTCCCTGGCACATTCCATTCTAATTTACAACCTAGGAACACAACTTTCAGGAAGGCCCTGCCGCCCTCGTAACTAGATTTGGGAATGGAGAAATGCTGCCGCCTTGTGACCGTTTCCCACAACGGCAGCTTTGAACACAGGGCCAACGGTCATTTAAGATTCACAGTAATTGTAGGGCTGTAAATGACACGTGTGCTCAAAAAAGGTCCTGGGGTAGGTAATGGCCAAAAAAGTTCACAACACGGAAAATGTTTCAAGAAAACAGTTTGAAGAGGTAAGTCTTACTCACTCTGTTATTTCAAAAAAAGAAGAACATGGATAAAAGCTCAATATCAGGAATTATTGGTTGGATGCAAATCCAAACTACAAAAAGATTTCGCCACCCAATATTCAAAATGCCATCCGTAAAAAGTCTGCAAACAATGAATGCTGACGGGTTGGTGGAGAAATCCATACCCACTATGCAGTTGGTTGGATGTAAACTGGTAAGAGCTAATCATGAGAACAGAATGGAGCTGCATTTAAAACGTAAACACTGAGCTACCATATGATGCGGCCGATCCCCTAATGGGCCTATACCCTTGGAAGACCAGAATCGGAAAGGCACAGGCAGGCAAACATGCACTGCAGCAATACTTACAATAGCCAAGACATGCAAGCAAACAAAATGTCCATCAACAGATAAATGGACAAAGTAGAAGTGGTATACGTACCGAATGGAATAGTAGCCTCGGAAGAAAAATGAACAATGCCGCTTTCAGGACTACAGATGAGCCTAGAAATAACCATCCTACGTTATGTAAATCAAAAGGGAATGACAAATATTCTATGATATCATTTATACATGTTATCCTAAGATTGCTACCAATGAACATATTTCCACAGAAAAAGACACACACAGACTTATGAAACAAACTAATGGTTAACCAAAATGAAAGCTGAGAGGATGGAAAAATTAGGATTATGGGGGTAGCATACATATACTTATGTATGTTAAATGTATATAAACATATAACATATAAACTACATGAAATATATTATCACCAATACATATAAAATATATAATGACAAAACACCTACCAAATACCAAGGGAGGTCTACTCAACATTCTGTAATAACATACACGGTAACAGGATCCGAAGATGAACAGACATATGTATGAATCATTGAGCAGATTCTGTAGAGCCAGACAATCACAACTCTCTAATCAAATTTACTCCGATAAGAAATAGAAATTAAATTTAAATAACAAACATAAGTAAGGAGACATAAACTTCTGGGGGCTTGTCCCAGCACATTCAACTCTAATTTACAACCGAGGAACACCATGTCCAGGAAGACTCTGTTGCCCTAGTAACAAGAGCTGAGAACGTAATAATGCTGCCGCCTTGTGGCTGTTTCCCACAACAGCAGCTTTAAACCCAGTGCTAATGGTCGCTTAATAGTCACAAGGACTGCAGGGCTGTAAATGACACCTGCCCTCAAAAAATGCCCTGGGGTAGGGAATAGGCAAGAAAATTCAACACATGACAAATTTTTCAAGAAGTCAATATGAAGAGGGACGTTGTACTCACTCTGTAAAAAAAGGAAAAGGAAAAAAGGACATGCCTAAAGCTCAGTATAAGGAATTATTAGCCACATGCAAATCCAACCTCCAAAAAGGTTTCAGCTCACACCAGTCAAATGACCACCAGCCAGAAGTCTACAAACTATCAATGCTGAAGGGGTTTTAGAGAAATGTGTACCTTCTAGCTGCTGGTGGGATGTTACCGGGTAACAACACTAAGGAAAACTGAATGGAGCTGCTTTAAAAGGTAAAAATTGAGCTACCATATGATGCGGCAGGGCACCTTCTGTGCCTGTAACCTAAGACCACCAGAATCGGAAAGACAGAGGCAGACAAGTGTGCACTGCAGCAATATTTAAATAGCCAAGACATGGAAGCAAATAAAGGTCCATAAACAGATGAATGGACAAAGAAGAAGTGGTATATGTACAGAATGCAATATTAGCCACGAAAGAAAAGTAAAAGAATGGCATATGCAGCACCACTTAATCACACAACGTGAAGTAAGTCAGAATGCGAAAGAGAAATGTCCTATGATATCACTGATGTTATCTGAAAATTCATAAAAAGGAACATATTTCCATAGAGAAAGACAATCTCAGATTGAGAAGACAAACTTAAGGTTAAGCCAAAGAAAAGGTGTGAGGAGTGGATAAATTAGGATATTGGGGTTAACAAACATATACTAATACATATAAAATATATAAACCCCAAACACCTATGGAATACCATGAGTGGTCTACTGAACACTCTGTAATAACCTTCATGGAAAAGGACACAAAGATCAATAGATATATGTTTATGTGTAAATTTACAAGATTCTTTACACCTAGAACAAAAGACATTTTTCAATCCAATTTGCTCTGATAAAAACTAAAACTTAAAGACACAAACAAGAATTAAGGAGGCTCAAACTTATGGGGGTTTGTCCGGGCACATTCCACTCTAATCTGCAACCTAAAAGCACAACTTGCAGCAAGGTTCTGTTTCCCTAGCAAGCAGAGTTGGCAACGTAGAAATGCTGCCACCCTAAGGCCGTTTCCTCAAACAGCACCTTTAAATCCACTGCTAATGGTCACTAAGATTCACAAGGACTGCAGGGCTGTAAATGACTCATGCCCTCAAAAAATGTCCTGGGGTAGGGAATGGACAAAAAAATCCAAACGCGCCAAATTTTTCAAGAAGTCAATTTGAAGTTGCAAGTTTAGCTCAATCGTAAAAAAAAATGAAAAGGACATTGATAAACACAAAACAACAGGAATTATTAGACGCATGCAAATCCAAACTACACAAAGCTATCACCTCACACCAGTCACAATGACCATCAGCAAAAAGTCAACAAACAATAGATGTTGAAGAAGTTGTGGCGAATAGCGTAACCCCTCGGTCTAAGTGGGATGTAAACTGGTAACAGCCAATAACAGGAACAGAATGGCAGTGCGTTTCAAGGTAAAAATTGAGTTACCATATGATCCAGAAGGCCCACGATTGGGCCTGTCACCTGTGAAAGCCAGAATCAAAAAGACACAGCATGGAAAATCATGTATTGCAGCAGTATTTACAATAGCCAAGACATGGAAGCAACAAAAATGTCCATCATCAGATGAACGGGCGAAAAAGTGGTCCATGTACACAATGCAATATTAGACACAGAAAAGAATGAAACAATGCCGTTTGCAGCACCATAGATGAGGCCACAGATAATCACACAACTTGAAGTAAGTCAGAAAGCGAGAGACACATATCCTATGATGGCACGTATAGGTGTTATCTAAAAGTTGATAGGAATGAACCTATTTGCACAGAGAAGGACACTCACGTGTTCAGGAAACAAGCTTGTGGTTCACCAAAGGGAAAGGTGTGAGGAATGTACAACGGAGGATATTGGGTTTAACAGACATATGCTAATACTTATAAAATATATAATCATCAAAGACATACCGAATACCAAGAGAGGGCTACACAACATTCTGTAATAACCTATATGGAACGGGATCCAAACATGAAAAGATATATGTATCAATGAAAGGGATTCTGTACACCTAGGACAAACACAACATTGCAATCAAATTTGATCTGAGAAAAATGAAAATTAAATTAAGAATACCAACAACAAATAAGAAGACATAGTTTTTGGGGGTTTGTCCTGGCACATTCCACTTTACTTTACAACCTACAAACAGGACTTCCAGGAAGGCTCTGTTGCCCTAGAAACCAGAGTTGGGAATATAGAAATGCTGCCTCCTTGTGGCCGTGTCCTGCAACAGCATCTTTAAACCCAGAGCTAATGCTCATGTAATATTCACAATTACTACAGGGCTGTAAATGACACCTGCCCTCAAAAAATGTCCTGGTGCAGGTAATGGCCACAGGAATCCAGAACATGGCAAATTTTTCAAGGAAACAATTTGAAGAGGCAAGTTTCTCTGTTTTACTTACAAAAAACGAAAACAAAACGGACGTAGATAAAAGCTCAATATCGGGAATTATTAGACGCATGCAAATCCAAACTACAAAAAGGTATCACCACCCAACACTCAAAATGCCATCAGTAAAAAGTCTACAAACAATAAATGCTGAAGGGCCTTTAGAGATCCGTGTACCCTCTAGTTGCTGGTCGGATGTAAACTGGTAACAGCCAGTAGTGAGAACCGAATGGAGGTGCGTTGAAAGGTAAAAATGGAACTACCATATGATCTAGTAGGCCCACTGCTGGGCCTTACCCCGGAGAAGACCAGAATCCAAAAGACACAGGCTGGCAATCCTGCACTGCACCAATATTTAGCAGAGCCAAGACTTGGAAGTAACCAAAATGTCCATCTACAGATGAATGTAAAAAGAAGAAGTGGTCCATGTACACAATGCAATATTCGCTATGGAAAAGTATGCAACACTGCTCTTTGCAGCACCATAGATGAGCCTAGAGATAATCACAGAACATGAGGTAAGTCGGAAAGCAGACGACAAATAACCTGTGATATCACTCCTACGTGTTACCTAACAACTGACACATATGAACATATTTCCACAGAGAAAGACTCTCACAGACTTAGAAAACAAACTATGGTTATCTAAAGGGAAAGGTGGGAGGAATGGATACATTAAGATTAGGGTTACCATACGTATACAAATACATATCCAACACATGTATCAAAAAGACCGACCATATACCAAGGGAGGTCTACTGAACGCTCTGTAATAATTCACACAGGGGCTTGCCTGGTGGCACCGTGGTGAAGAATCCGCCTGCCAATGCAGGGGACACAGGTTCGATCCCTGGTTCGGGAAGATCCCACATGCTGCAGAGCAACTAAGCCCGTGCACCACCACTAATGAGCCAACGCTCTGGAGCCCATGAGCCATAACTACTGAGCCCATGCGCCACAACTACTGAAGACTGCACGCCTAGAGCCCGTGCTCCACAACAAGAGAAGCCACTGCAGTGAGAGCCCTGTGCACCACAATGGAGAGTAGCCCTCACTCAGCGCAACTAGAGAATGCCCACAGGCAGCAACGAAGATCCAACTCAGCCAAAAATAAATAAATAAATAAAATAAATTTATAAAAAAATAATAGTAATTTACATGGGAAGAGGATCTTTACATGAATAGATATATATATAATGTTCAATTGAACCTGATTGTGTACACGCAGTACAAACACTATTCTACTCATTACCCCAATTTAAAAAATGAAAACCACAAACAACAATTAATGAGACATAAAGTTATTGAGTATTTCCCCGGCACATTCCATTCTAATTTACAACCTAGGAACACAACTTTCAGGAAGGCCCTGCCGCCCTTGTAACTAGATTTGGGAATGGAGAAATGCTGCCGCCTTGTGACCGTTTCCCACAACGGCAGCTTTGAACACAGGGCCAACGGTCATTTAAGATTCACAGTAATTGTAGGGCTGTAAATGACACGTGTGCTCAAAAAAGGTCCTGGGGTAGGTAATGGCCAAAAAAGTTCACAACACGGAAAATGTTTCAAGAAAACAGTTTGAAGAGGTACGTCTTACTCACTCTGTTATTTCAAAAAAAGAAGAACATGGATAAAAGCTCAATATCAGGAATTATTGGTTGGATGCAAATCCAAACTACAAAAAGATTTCGCCACCCAATATTCAAAATGCCATCCATAAAAAGTCTGCAAACAATGAATGCTGACGGGTTGGTGGAGAAATCCATACCCACTACGCAGTTGGTTGGATGTAAACTGGTAAGAGCTAATCATGAGAACAGAATGGAGCTGCATTTAAAACGTAAACACTGAGCTACCATATGATGCGGCCGATCCCCTAATGGGCCTATACCCTTGGAAGACCAGAATCGGAAAGGCACAGGCAGGCAAACATGCACTGCAGCAATACTTACAATAGCCAAGACATGCAAGCAAACAAAATGTCCATCAACAGATAAATGGACAAAGAAGAAGTGGTATACGTAACGAATGGAATAGTAGCCTCGGAAGAAAAATGAACAATGCCGCTTTCAGGACTACAGATGAGCCTAGAAATAATCATCCTACGTTATGTAAATCAAAAGGGAATGACAAATATTCTATGATATCATTTATACATGTTATCCTAAGATTGCTACCAATGAACATATTTCCACAGAAAAAGACACACACAGACTTATGAAACAAACTAATGGTTAACCAAAATGAAAGCTGGGAGAATGGAAAAATTAGGATTATGGGGGTAGCATACATATACTTATGTATGTTAAATGTATATAAACATATAACATATAAACTACATGAAATATATTATCACCAATACATATAAAATATATAATGACAAAACACCTACCAAATACCAAGGGAGGTCTACTCAACATTCTGTAATAACATACACGGTAACAGGATCCGAAGATGAACAGACATATGTATGAATCATTGAGCAGATTCTGTAGAGCCAGACAATCACAACACTCTAATCAAATTTACTCCGATAAGAAATAGAAATTAAATTTAAATAACAAACATAAGTAAGGAGACATAAACTTCTGGGGGCTTGTCCCAGCACATTCAACTCTAATTTACAACCGAGGAACACCATGTCCAGGAAGACTCTGTTGCCCTAGTAACAAGAGCGGAAAACGTAATAATGCTGCCGCCTTGTGGCTGTTTCCCACAACAGCAGCTTTAAACCCAGTGCTAATGGTCGCTTAATAGTCACAAGGACTGCAGGGCTGTAAATGACACCTGCCCTCAAAAAATGCCCTGGGGTAGGGAATAGGCAAGAAAATTCAACACATGACAAATTTTTCAAGAAGTCAATATGAAGAGGGAAGTTGTACTCACTCTGTAAAAAAAGGAAAAGGAAAAAAGGACATGCCTAAAGCTCAGTATAAGGAATTATTAGCCACATGCAAATCCAACCTCCAAAAAGGTTTCAGCTCACACCAGTCAAATGACCACCAGCCAGAAGTCTACAAACTATCAATGCTGAAGGGGTTTCAGAGAAATGTGTACCTTCTAGCTGCTGGTGGGATGTTACCCGGTAACAACACTAAGGAAAACTGAATGGAGCTGCTTTAAAAGGTAAAAATTGAGCTACCATATGATGCGGCAGGGCACCTTCTGTGCCTGTAACCTAAGACCACCAGAATCGGAAAGACAGAGGCAGACAAGTGTGCACTGCAGCAATATTTAAATAGCCAAGACATGGAAGCAAATAAAGGTCCATAAACAGATGAATGGACAAAGAAGAAGTGGTATATGTACAGAATGCAATATTAGCCACGAAAAAAAAGTAAAAGAATGGCATATGCAGCACCACTTAATCACACAACGTGAAGTAAGTCAGAATGCGAAAGAGAAATGTCCTATGATATCACTGATGTTATCTGAAAATTCATAAAAAGGAACATATTTCCTTAGAGAGAGACAATCTCAGATTGAGAAGACAAACTTACGGTTAAGCCAAAGAAAAGGTGTGAGGAGTGGATAAATTAGAATATTGGGGTTAACAAACATATACTAATACATATAAAATATAAAAACCCCAAACACCTATGGAATACCATGAGTGGTCTACTGAACACTCTGTAATAACCTTCATGGAAAAGGACACAAAGATCAATAGATATATGTTTATGTGTAAATGAACAAGATTCTTTACCCCTAGAACAAAAGACATTTTTCAATCCAATTTGCTCTGATAAAAACTAAAACTTAAAGACACAAACAAGAATTAAGGAGGCTCAAACTTATGGGGGTTTGTCCGGGCACATTCCACTCTAATCTGCAACCTAAAAGCACAACTTGCAGCAAGGTTCTGTTTCCCTAGCAAGCAGAGTTGGCAACGTAGAAATGCAGCCACCCTAAGGCCGTTTCCTCAAACAGCACCTTTAAATCCACTGCTAATGGTCACTAAGATTCACAAGGACTGCAGGGCTGTAAATGACTCATGCCCTCAAAAAATGTCCTGGGGTAGGGAATGGACAAAAAAATCCAAACGCGCCAAATTTTTCAAGAAGGCAATTTGAAGTTGCAAGTTTAGCTCAATCGTAAAAAAAAATGAAAAGGACATTGATAAACACAAAACAACAGGAATTATTAGACGCATGCAAATCCATACTACACAAAGCTATCACCTCACACCAGTCACAATGACCATCAGCAAAAAGTCAACAAACAATAGATGTTGAAGAAGTTGTGGAGAATAGCGTAACCCCTCGGTCTAAGTGGGATGTAAACTGGTAACAGCCAATAATAGGAACAGAATGGCAGTGCGTTTCAAGGTAAAAATTGAGTTACCATATGATCCAGAAGGCCCACGATTGGGCCTGTCACCTGTGAAAGCCAGAATCAAAAAGACACAGCATGGAAAATCGTGTATTGCAGCAGTATTTACAATAGCCAAGACATGGAAGTAACCAAAATGTCCATCATCAGATGAACGGGCGAAAAAGTGGTCCATGTACACAATGCAATATTAGACACAGAAAAGAATGAAACAATGCCGTTTGCAGCACCATAGATGAGGCCACAGATAATCACACAACTTGAAGTAAGTCAGAAAGCGAGAGACACATATCCTATGATGGCACGTATAGGTGTTATCTAAAAGTTGATAGGAATGAACCTATTTCCACAGAGAAGGACACTCACGTGTTCAGGAAACAAGCTTGTGGTTCACCAAAGGGAAAGGTGTGAGGAATGTACAACGGAGGATATTGGGTTTAACAGACATATGCTAATACTTATAAAATATATAATCATCAAAGACATACCGAATACCAAGAGAGGGCTACACAACATTCTGTAATAACCTATATGGAACGGGATCCAAACATGAAAAGATATATGTATCAATGAAAGGGATTCTGTACACCTAGGACAAACACAACATTGCAATCAAATTTGATCTGAGAAAAATGAAAATTAAATTAAGAATACCAACAACAAATAAGAAGACATAGTTTTTGGGGGTTTGTCCTGGCACATTCCACTTTACTTTACAACCTACAAACAGGACTTCCAGGAAGGCTCTGTTGCCCTAGAAACCAGAGTTGGGAATATAGAAATGCTGCCTCCTTGTGGCCGTGTCCTGCAACAGCATCTTTTAACCCAGAGCTAATGGTCATGTAATATTCTCAATTACTACAGGGCTGTAAATGACACCTGCCCTCAAAAAATGTCCTGGTGCAGGTAATGGCCACAGGAATCCAGAACATGGCAAATTTTTCAAGGAAACAATTTGAAGAGGCAAGTTTCTCTGTTTTACTTTAAAAAAACGAAAACAAAACGGACGTAGATAAAAGCTCAATATCGGGAATTATTAGACGCATGCAAATCCAAACTACAAAAAGGTATCACCACCCAACACTCAAAATGCCATCAGTAAAAAGTCTACAAACAATAAATGCTGAAGGGCCTTTAGAGATCCGTGTACCCTCTAGTTGCTGGTCGGATGTAAACTGGTAACAGCCAGTAGTGAGAACCGAATGGAGGTGCGTTGAAAGGTAAAAATGGAACTGCCATATGATCTAGTAGGCCCACTGCTGGGCCTTACCCCGGAGAAGACCAGAATCCAAAAGACACAGGCTGGCAATCCTGCACTGCACCAATATTTAGCAGAGCCAAGACTTGGAAGTAACCAAAATGTCCATCTACAGATGAATGTAAAAAGAAGAAGTGGTCCATGTACACAATGCAATATTCGCTATGGAAAAGTATGCAACACTGCTCTTTGCAGCACCATAGATGAGCCTAGAGATAATCACAGAACATGAGGTAAGTCGGAAAGCAGACGACAAATAACCTATGATATCACTCCTATGTGTTACCTAACAACTGACACATATGAACATATTTCCACAGAGAAAGACTCTAACAGACTTAGAAAACAAACTATGGTTATCTAAAGGGAAAGGTGGGAGGAATGGATACATTAAGATTAGGGTTACCATACGTATACAAATACATATCCAACACATGTATCAAAAAGACCGACCATATACCAAGGGAGGTCTACTGAACGCTCTGTAATAATTCACACAGGGGCTTGCCTGGTGGCACCGTGGTGAAGAATCCGCCTGCCAATGCAGGGGACACAGGTTCGATCCCTGGTTCGGGAAGATCCCACATGCTGCAGAGCAACTAAGCCCGTGCACCACCACTAATGAGCCAACGCTCTGGAGCCCATGAGCCATAACTACTGAGCCCATGCGCCACAACTACTGAAGACTGCACGCCTAGAGCCCGTGCTCCACAACAAGAGAAGCCACTGCAGTGAGAACCCTGTGCACCACAATGGAGAGTACCCCTCACTCAGCGCAACTACAGAATGCCCACAGGCAGCAACGAAGATCCAACTCAGCCAAAATTAAATAAATAAATAAAATAAATTTATAAAAAAATAATAGTAATTTACATGGGAAGAGGATCTTTACATGAATAGATATATATATAATGTTCAATTGAACCTGATTGTGTACACGCAGTACAAACACTATTCTACTCATTACCCCAATTTAAAAAATGAAAACCACAAACAACAATTAATGAGACATAAAGTTATTGAGTATTTCCCCGGCACATTCCATTCTAATTTACAACCTAGGAACACAACTTTCAGGAAGGCCCTGCCGCCCTCGTAACTAGATTTGGGAATGGAGAAATGCTGCCGCCTTGTGACCGTTTCCCACAACGGCAGCTTTGAACACAGGGCCAACGGTCATTTAAGATTCACAGTAATTGTAGGGCTGTAAATGACACGTGTGCTCAAAAAAGGTCCTGGGGTAGGTAATGGCCAAAAAAGTTCACAACACGGAAAATGTTTCAAGAAAACAGTTTGAAGAGGTAAGTATTACTCACTCTGTTATTTCAAAAAAAGAAGAACATGGATAAAAGCTCAATATCAGGAATTATTGGTTGGATGCAAATCCAAACTACAAAAAGATTTCGCCACCCAATATTCAAAATGCCATCCGTAAAAAGTCTGCAAACAATGAATGCTGACGGGTTGGTGGAGAAATCCATACCCACTATGCATTTGGTTGGATGTAAACTGGTAAGAGCTAATCATGAGAACAGAATGGAGCTGCATTTAAAACGTAAACACTGAGCTACCATATGATGCGGCCGATCCCCTAATGGGCCTATACCCTTGGAAGACCAGAATCGGAAAGGCACAGGCAGGCAAACATGCACTGCAGCAATACTTACAATAGCCAAGACATGCAAGCAAACAAAATGTCCATCAACAGATAAATGGACAAAGAAGAAGTGGTATACGTACCGAATGGAATAGTAGCCTCGGAAGAAAAATGAACAATGCCGCTTTCAGGACTACAGATGAGCCTAGAAATAACCATCCTACGTTATGTAAATCAAAAGGGAATGACAAATATTCTATGATATCATTTATACATGTTATCCTAAGATTGCTACCAATGAACATATTTCCAAAGAAAAAGACACACACAGACTTATGAAACAAACTAATGGTTAACCAAAATGAAAGGTGGGAGGATGGAAAAATTAGGATTATGGGGGTAGCATACATATACTTATGTATGTTAAATGTATATAAACATATAACATATAAACTACATGAAATATATTATCACCAATACATATAAAATATATAATGACAAAACACCTACCAAATACCAAGGGAGGTCTACTCAACATTCTGTAATAACATACACGGTAACAGGATCCGAAGATGAACAGACATATGTATGAATCATTGAGCAGATTCTGTACAGCCAGACAATCACAACACTCTAATCAAATTTACTCCGATAAGAAATAGAAATTAAATTTAAATAACAAACATAAGTAAGGAGACATAAACTTCTGGGGGCTTGTCCCAGCACATTCAACTCTAATTTACAACCGAGGAAGACTCTGTTGTCCAGGAAGAATCTGTTGCCCTAGTAATAAAAGCGGAAAACGTAATAATGCTGCCGCCTTGTGGCTGTTTCCCACAACAGCAGCTTTAAACCCAGTGCTAATGGTCGCTTAATAGTCACAAGGACTGCAGGGCTGTAAATGACACCTGCCCTCAAAAAATGCCCTGGGGTAGGGAATAGGCAAGAAAATTCAACACATGACAAATTTTTCAAGAAGTCAATATGAAGAGGGACGTTGTACTCACTCTGTAAAAAAAGGAAAAGGAAAAAAGGACATGCCTAAAGCTCAGTATAAGGAATTATTAGCCACATGCAAATCCAACCTCCAAAAAGGTTTCAGCTCACACCAGTCAAATGACCACCAGCCAGAAGTCTACAAACTATCAATGCTGAAGGGGTTTTAGAGAAATGTGTACCTTCTAGCTGCTGGTGGGATGTTACCGGGTAACAACACTAAGGAAAACTGAATGGAGCTGCTTTAAAAGGTAAAAATTGAGCTACCATATGATGCGGCAGGGCACCTTCTGTGCCTGTAACCTAAGACCACCAGAATCGGAAAGACAGAGGCAGACAAGTGTGCACTGCAGCAATATTTAAATAGCCAAGACATGGAAGCAAATAAAGGTCCATAAACAGATGAATGGACAAAGAAGAAGTGGTATATGTACAGAATGCAATATTAGCCACGAAAAAAAGTAAAAGAATGGCATATGCAGCACCACTTAATCACACAACGTGAAGTACGTCAGAATGCGAAAGAGAAATGTCCTATGATATCACTTATGTTTTCTGAAAATTCATAAAAAGGAACACATTTCCATAGAGAAAGACAATCTCAGATTGAGAAGACAAACTTACGGTTAAGCCAAAGAAAAGGTGTGAAGAATGGATAAATTAGGATATTGGGGTTAACAAACATATACTAATACATATAAAATATATAAACCCCAAACACCTATGGAATACCATGAGTGGTCTACTGAACACTCTGTAATAACCTTCATGGAAAAGGACACAAAGATCAATAGATGTATGTTTATGTGTAAATGAACAAGATTCTTAACACCTAGAACAAAAGACATTTTTCAATCCAATTTGCTCTGATAAAAACTAAAACTTAAAGACACAAACAAGAATTAAGGAGGCTCAAACTTATGGGGGTTTGTCCGGGCACATTCCACTCTAATCTGCAACCTAAAAGCACAACTTGCAGCAAGGTTCTGTTTCCCTAGCAAGCAGAGTTGGCAACGTAGAAATGCTGCCACCCTAAGGCCGTTTCCTCAAACAGCACCTTTAAATCCACTGCTAATGGTCACTAAGATTCACAAGGACTGCAGGGCTGTAAATGACTCATGCCCTCAAAAAATGTCCTGGGGTAGGGAATGGACAAAAAAATCCAAACGCGCCAAATTTTTCAAGAAGGCAATTTGAAGTTGCAAGTTTAGCTCAATCGTAAAAAAAATGAAAAGGACATTGATAAACACAAAACAACAGGAATTATTAGACGCATGCAAATCCAAACTACACAAAGCTATCACCTCACACCAGTCACAATGACCATCAGCAAAAAGTCAACAAACAATAGATGTTGCAGAAGTTGTGGAGAATAGCGTAACCCCTCGGTCTAAGTGGGATGTAAACTGGTAACAGCCAATAATAGGAACAGACTGGCAGTGCGTTTCAAGGTAAAAATTGAGTTACCATATGATCCAGAAGGCCCACGATTGGGCCTGTCACCTGTGAAAGCCAGAATCAAAAAGACACAGCATGGAAAATCGTGTATTGCAGCAGTATTTACAATAGCCAAGACATGGAAGCAACAAAAATGTCCATCATCAGATGAACGGGCGAAAAAGTGGTCCATGTACACAATGCAATATTAGACACAGAAAAGAATGAAACAATGCCGTTTGCAGCACCATAGATGAGGCCACAGATAATCACACAACTTGAAGTAAGTCAGAAAGCGAGAGACACATATCCTATGATGGCACGTATAGGTGTTATCTAAAAGTTGATAGGAATGAACCTATTTCCACAGAGAAGGACACTCACGTGTTCAGGAAACAAGCTTGTGGTTCACCAAAGGGAAAGGTGTGAGGAATGTACAACGGAGGATATTGGGTTTAACAGACATATGCTAATACTTATAAAATATATAATCATCAAAGACATACCGAATACCAAGAGAGGGCTACACAACATTCTGTAATAACCTATATGGAACGGGATCCAAACATGAAAAGATATATGTATCAATGAAAGGGATTCTGTACACCTAGGACAAACACAACATTGCAATCAAATTTGATCTGAGAAAAATGAAAATTAAATTAAGAATACCAACAACAAATAAGAAGACATAGTTTTTGGGGGTTTGTCCTGGCACATTCCACTTTACTTTACAACCTACAAACAGGACTTCCAGGAAGGCTCTGTTGCCCTAGAAACCAGAGTTGGGAATATAGAAATGCTGCCTCCTTGTGGCCGTGTCCTGCAACAGCATCTTTAAACCCAGAGCTAATGCTCATGTAATATTCACAATTACTACAGGGCTGTAAATGACACCTGCCCTCAAAAAATGTCCTGGTGCAGGTAATGGCCACAGGAATCCAGAACATGGCAAATTTTTCAAGGAAACAATTTGAAGAGGCAAGTTTCTCTGTTTTACTTACAAAAAACGAAAACAAAACGGACGTAGATAAAAGCTCAATATCGGGAATTATTAGACGCATGCAAATCCAAACTACAAAAAGGTATCACCACCCAACACTCAAAATGCCATCAGTAAAAAGTCTACAAACAATAAATGCTGAAGGGCCTTTAGAGATCCGTGTACCCTCTAGTTGCTGGTCGGATGTAAACTGGTAACAGCCAGTAGTGAGAACCGAATGGAGGTGCGTTGAAAGGTAAAAATGGAACTACCATATGATCTAGTAGGCCCACTGCTGGGCCTTACCCCGGAGAAGACCAGAATCCAAAAGACACAGGCTGGCAATCCTGCACTGCACCAATATTTAGCAGAGCCAAGACTTGGAAGTAACCAAAATGTCCATCTACAGATGAATGTAAAAAGAAGAAGTGGTCCATGTACACAATGCAATATTCGCTATGGAAAAGTATGCAACACTGCTCTTTGCAGCACCATAGATGAGCCTAGAGATAATCACAGAACATGAGGTAAGTCGGAAAGCAGACGACAAATAACCTGTGATATCACTCCTACGTGTTACCTAACAACTGACACATATGAACATATTTCCACAGAGAAAGACTCTCACAGACTTAGAAAACAAACTATGGTTATCTAAAGGGAAAGGTGGGAGGAATGGATACATTAAGATTAGGGTTACCATACGTATACAAATACATATCCAACACATGTATCAAAAAGACCGACCATATACCAAGGGAGGTCTACTGAACGCTCTGTAATAATTCACACAGGGGCTTGCCTGGTGGCACCGTGGTGAAGAATCCGCCTGCCAATGCAGGGGACACAGGTTCGATCCCTGGTTCGGGAAGATCCCACATGCTGCAGAGCAACTAAGCCTGTGCACCACCACTAATGAGCCAACGCTCTGGAGCCCATGAGCCATAACTACTGAGCCCATGCGCCACAACTACTGAAGACTGCACGCCTAGAGCCCGTGCTCCACAACAAGAGAAGCCACTGCAGTGAGAACCCTGTGCACCGCAATGGAGAGTAGCCCTCACTCAGCGCAACTAGAGAATGCCCACAGGCAGCAACGAAGATCCAACTCAGCCAAAAATAAATAAATAAATAAAATAAATTTATAAAAAAATAATAGTAATTTACATGGGAAGAGGATCTTTACATGAATAGATATATATATAATGTTCAATTGAACCTGATTGTGTACACGCAGTACAAACACTATTCTACTCATTACCCCAATTTAAAAAATGAAAACCACAAACAACAATTAATGAGACTTAAATTTACTGAGATTTTCCCTGGCACATTCCATTCTAATTTACAACCTAGGAACACAACTTTCAGGAAGGCCCTGCCGCCCTCGTAACTAGATTTGGGAATGGAGAAATGCTGCCGCCTTGTGACCGTTTCCCACAACGGCAGCTTTGAACACAGGGCCAATGGTCATTTAAGATCCACAGTAATTGTAGGGCTGTAAATGACACGTGTGCTCAAAAAAGGTCCTGGGGTAGGTAATGGCCAAAAAAGTTCACAACACGGAAAATGTTTCAAGAAAACAGTTTGAAGAGGTAAGTCTTACTCACTCTGTTATTTCAAAAAAAGAAGAACATGGATAAAAGCTCAATATCAGGAATTATTGGTTGGATGCAAATCCAAACTACAAAAAGATTTCCCCACCCAATATTCAAAATGCCATCCGTAAAAAGTCTGCAAACAATGAATGCTGACGGGTTGGTGGAGAAATCCATACCCACTACGCAGTTGGTTGGATGTAAACTGGTAAGAGCTAATCATGAGAACAGAATGGAGCTGCATTTAAAACGTAAACACTGAGCTACCATATGATGCGGCCGATCCCCTAATGGGCCTATACCCTTGGAAGACCAGAATCGGAAAGGCACAGGCAGGCAAACATGCACTGCAGCAATACTTACAATAGCCAAGACATGCAAGCAAACAAAATGTCCATCAACAGATAAATGGACAAAGAAGAAGTGGTATACGTACCGAATGGAACAGTAGCCTCGGAAGAAAAATGAACAATGCCGCTTTCAGGACTACAGATGAGCCTAGAAATAATCATCCTACGTTATGTAAATCAAAAGGGAATGACAAATATTCTATGATATCATTTATACATGTTATCCTAAGATTGCTACCAATGAACATATTTCCACAGAAAAAGACACACACAGACTTATGAAACAAACTAATGGTTAACCAAAATGAAAGGTGGGAGGATCGAAAAATTAGGATTATGGGGGTAGCATACATATACTTATGTATGTTAAATGTATATAAACATATAACATATAAACTACATGAAATATATTATCACCAATACATATAAAATATATAATGACAAAACACCTACCAAATACCAAGGGAGGTCTACTCAACATTCTGTAATAACATACACGGTAACAGGATCCGAAGATGAACAGACATATGTATGAATCATTGAGCAGATTCTGTACAGCCAGACAATCACAACACTCTAATCAAATTTACTCCGATAAGAAATAGAAATTAAATTTAAATAACAAACATAAGTAAGGAGACATAAACTTCTGGGGGCTTGTCCCAGCACATTCAACTCTAATTTACAACCGAGGAAGACTCTGTTGTCCAGGAAGAATCTGTTGCCCTAGTAATAAAAGCGGAAAACGTAATAATGCTGCCGCCTTGTGGCTGTTTCCCACAACAGCAGCTTTAAACCCAGTGCTAATGGTCGCTTAATAGTCACAAGGACTGCAGGGCTGTAAATGACACCTGCCCTCAAAAAATGCCCTGGGGTAGGGAATAGGCAAGAAAATTCAACACATGACAAATTTTTCAAGAAGTCAATATGAAGAGGGACGTTGTACTCACTCTGTAAAAAAAGGAAAAGGAAAAAAGGACATGCCTAAAGCTCAGTATAAGGAATTATTAGCCACATGCAAATCCAACCTCCAAAAAGGTTTCAGCTCACACCAGTCAAATGACCACCAGCCAGAAGTCTACAAACTATCAATGCTGAAGGGGTTTTAGAGAAATGTGTACCTTCTAGCTGCTGGTGGGATGTTACCGGGTAACAACACTAAGGAAAACTGAATGGAGCTGCTTTAAAAGGTAAAAATTGAGCTACCATATGATGCGGCAGGGCACCTTCTGTGCCTGTAACCTAAGACCACCAGAATCGGAAAGACAGAGGCAGACAAGTGTGCACTGCAGCAATATTTAAATAGCCAAGACATGGAAGCAAATAAAGGTCCATAAACAGATGAATGGACAAAGAAGAAGTGGTATATGTACAGAATGCAATATTAGCCACGAAAAAAAGTAAAAGAATGGCATATGCAGCACCACTTAATCACACAACGTGAAGTACGTCAGAATGCGAAAGAGAAATGTCCTATGATATCACTTATGTTTTCTGAAAATTCATAAAAAGGAACACATTTCCATAGAGAAAGACAATCTCAGATTGAGAAGACAAACTTACGGTTAAGCCAAAGAAAAGGTGTGAAGAATGGATAAATTAGGATATTGGGGTTAACAAACATATACTAATACATATAAAATATATAAACCCCAAACACCTATGGAATACCATGAGTGGTCTACTGAACACTCTGTAATAACCTTCATGGAAAAGGACACAAAGATCAATAGATATATGTTTATGTGTAAATGAACAAGATTCTTAACACCTAGAACAAAAGACATTTTTCAATCCAATTTGCTCTGATAAAAACTAAAACTTAAAGACACAAACAAGAATTAAGGAGGCTCAAACTTATGGGGGTTTGTCCGGGCACATTCCACTCTAATCTGCAACCTAAAAGCACAACTTGCAGCAAGGTTCTGTTTCCCTAGCAAGCAGAGTTGGCAACGTAGAAATGCTGCCACCCTAAGGCCGTTTCCTCAAACAGCACCTTTAAATCCACTGCTAATGGTCACTAAGATTCACAAGGACTGCAGGGCTGTAAATGACTCATGCCCTCAAAAAATGTCCTGGGGTAGGGAATGGACAAAAAAATCCAAACGCGCCAAATTTTTCAAGAAGGCAATTTGAAGTTGCAAGTTTAGCTCAATCGTAATAAAAAATGAAAAGGACATTGATAAACACAAAACAACAGGAATTATTAGACGCATGCAAATCCAAACTACACAAAGCTATCACCTCACACCAGTCACAATGACCATCAGCAAAAAGTCAACAAACAATAGATGTTGCAGAAGTTGTGGAGAATAGCGTAACCCCTCGGTCTAAGTGGGATGTAAACTGGTAACAGCCAATAATAGGAACAGAATGGCAGTGCGTTTCAAGGTAAAAATTGAGTTACCATATGATCCAGAAGGCCCACGATTGGGCCTGTCACCTGTGAAAGCCAGAATCAAAAAGACACAGCATGGAAAATCGTGTATTGCAGCAGTATTTACAATAGCCAAGACATGGAAGCAACAAAAATGTCCATCATCAGATGAACGGGCGAAAAAGTGGTCCATGTACACAATGCAATATTAGACACAGAAAAGAATGAAACAATGCCGTTTGCAGCACCATAGATGAGGCCACAGATAATCACACAACTTGAAGTAAGTCAGAAAGCGAGAGACACATATCCTATGATGGCACGTATAGGTGTTATCTAAAAGTTGATAGGAATGAACCTATTTCCACAGAGAAGGACACTCACGTGTTCAGGAAACAAGCTTGTGGTTCACCAAAGGGAAAGGTGTGAGGAATGTACAACGGAGGATATTGGGTTTAACAGACATATGCTAATACTTATAAAATATATAATCATCAAAGACATACCGAATACCAAGAGAGGGCTACACAACATTCTGTAATAACCTATATGGAACGGGATCCAAACATGAAAAGATATATGTATCAATGAAAGGGATTCTGTACACCTAGGACAAACACAACATTGCAATCAAATTTGATCTGAGAAAAATGAAAATTAAATTAAGAATACCAACAACAAATAAGAAGACATAGTTTTTGGGGGTTTGTCCTGGCACATTCCACTTTACTTTACAACCTACAAACAGGACTTCCAGGAAGGCTCTGTTGCCCTAGAAACCAGAGTTGGGAATATAGAAATGCTGCCTCCTTGTGGCCGTGTCCTGCAACAGCATCTTTAAACCCAGAGCTAATGCTCATGTAATATTCACAATTACTACAGGGCTGTAAATGACACCTGCCCTCAAAAAATGTCCTGGTGCAGGTAATGGCCACAGGAATCCAGAACATGGCAAATTTTTCAAGGAAACAATTTGAAGAGGCAAGTTTCTCTGTTTTACTTACAAAAAACGAAAACAAAACGGACGTAGATAAAAGCTCAATATCGGGAATTATTAGACGCATGCAAATCCAAACTACAAAAAGGTATCACCACCCAACACTCAAAATGCCATCAGTAAAAAGTCTACAAACAATAAATGCTGAAGGGCCTTTAGAGATCCGTGTACCCTCTAGTTGCTGGTCGGATGTAAACTGGTAACAGCCAGTAGTGAGAACCGAATGGAGGTGCGTTGAAAGGTAAAAATGGAACTACCATATGATCTAGTAGGCCCACTGCTGGGCCTTACCCCGGAGAAGACCAGAATCCAAAAGACACAGGCTGGCAATCCTGCACTGCACCAATATTTAGCAGAGCCAAGACTTGGAAGTAACCAAAATGTCCATCTACAGATGAATGTAAAAAGAAGAAGTGGTCCATGTACACAATGCAATATTCGCTATGGAAAAGTATGCAACACTGCTCTTTGCAGCACCATAGATGAGCCTAGAGATAATCACAGAACATGAGGTAAGTCGGAAAGCAGACGACAAATAACCTGTGATATCACTCCTACGTGTTACCTAACAACTGACACATATGAACATATTTCCACAGAGAAAGACTCTCACAGACTTAGAAAACAAACTATGGTTATCTAAAGGGAAAGGTGGGAGGAATGGATACATTAAGATTAGGGTTACCATACGTATACAAATACATATCCAACACATGTATCAAAAAGACCGACCATATACCAAGGGAGGTCTACTGAACGCTCTGTAATAATTCACACAGGGGCTTGCCTGGTGGCACCGTGGTGAAGAATCCGCCTGCCAATGCAGGGGACACAGGTTCGATCCCTGGTTCGGGAAGATCCCACATGCTGCAGAGCAACTAAGCCCGTGCACCACCACTAATGAGCCAACGCTCTGGAGCCCATGAGCCATAACTACTGAGCCCATGCGCCACAACTACTGAAGACTGCACGCCTAGAGCCCGTGCTCCACAACAAGAGAAGCCACTGCAGTGAGAACCCTGTGCACCGCAATGGAGAGTAGCCCTCACTCAGCGCAACTAGAGAATGCCCACAGGCAGCAACGAAGATCCAACTCAGCCAAAAATAAATAAATAAATAAAATAAATTTATAAAAAAATAATAGTAATTTACATGGGAAGAGGATCTTTACATGAATAGATATATATATAATGTTCAATTGAACCTGATTGTGTACACGCAGTACAAACACTATTCTACTCATTACCCCAATTTAAAAAATGAAAACCACAAACAACAATTAATGAGACTTAAATTTACTGAGATTTTCCCTGGCACATTCCATTCTAATTTACAACCTAGGAACACAACTTTCAGGAAGGCCCTGCCGCCCTCGTAACTAGATTTGGGAATGGAGAAATGCTGCCGCCTTGTGACCGTTTCCCACAACGGCAGCTTTGAACACAGGGCCAACGGTCATTTAAGATTCACAGTAATTGTAGGGCTGTAAATGACACGTGTGCTCAAAAAAGGTCCTGGGGTAGGTAATGGCCAAAAAAGTTCACAACACGGAAAATGTTTCAAGAAAACAGTTTGAAGAGGTAAGTCTTACTCACTCTGTTATTTCAAAAAAAGAAGAACATGGATAAAAGCTCAATATCAGGAATTATTGGTTGGATGCAAATCCAAACTACAAAAAGATTTCCCCACCCAATATTCAAAATGCCATCCGTAAAAAGTCTGCAAACAATGAATGCTGACGGGTTGGTGGAGAAATCCATACCCACTACGCAGTTGGTTGGATGTAAACTGGTAAGAGCTAATCATGAGAACAGAATGGAGCTGCATTTAAAACGTAAACACTGAGCTACCATATGATGCGGCCGATCCCCTAATGGGCCTATACCCTTGGAAGACCAGAATCGGAAAGGCACAGGCAGGCAAACATGCACTGCAGCAATACTTACAATAGCCAAGACATGCAAGCAAACAAAATGTCCATCAACAGATAAATGGACAAAGAAGAAGTGGTATACGTACCGAATGGAACAGTAGCCTCGGAAGAAAAATGAACAATGCCGCTTTCAGGACTACAGATGAGCCTAGAAATAATCATCCTACGTTATGTAAATCAAAAGGGAATGACAAATATTCTATGATATCATTTATACATGTTATCCTAAGATTGCTACCAATGAACATATTTCCACAGAAAAAGACACACACAGACTTATGAAACAAACTAATGGTTAACCAAAATGAAAGGTGGGAGGATCGAAAAATTAGGATTATGGGGGTAGCATACATATACTTATGTATGTTAAATGTATATAAACATATAACATATAAACTACATGAAATATATTATCACCAATACATATAAAATATATAATGACAAAACACCTACCAAATACCAAGGGAGGTCTACTCAACATTCTGTAATAACATACACGGTAACAGGATCCGAAGATGAACAGACATATGTATGAATCATTGAGCAGATTCTGTACAGCCAGACAATCACAACACTCTAATCAAATTTACTCCGATAAGAAATAGAAATTAAATTTAAATAACAAACATAAGTAAGGAGACATAAACTTCTGGGGGCTTGTCCCAGCACATTCAACTCTAATTTACAACCGAGGAAGACTCTGTTGTCCAGGAAGAATCTGTTGCCCTAGTAATAAAAGCGGAAAACGTAATAATGCTGCCGCCTTGTGGCTGTTTCCCACAACAGCAGCTTTAAACCCAGTGCTAATGGTCGCTTAATAGTCACAAGGACTGCAGGGCTGTAAATGACACCTGCCCTCAAAAAATGCCCTGGGGTAGGGAATAGGCAAGAAAATTCAACACATGACAAATTTTTCAAGAAGTCAATATGAAGAGGGACGTTGTACTCACTCTGTAAAAAAAGGAAAAGGAAAAAAGGACATGCCTAAAGCTCAGTATAAGGAATTATTAGCCACATGCAAATCCAACCTCCAAAAAGGTTTCAGCTCACACCAGTCAAATGACCACCAGCCAGAAGTCTACAAACTATCAATGCTGAAGGGGTTTTAGAGAAATGTGTACCTTCTAGCTGCTGGTGGGATGTTACCGGGTAACAACACTAAGGAAAACTGAATGGAGCTGCTTTAAAAGGTAAAAATTGAGCTACCATATGATGCGGCAGGGCACCTTCTGTGCCTGTAACCTAAGACCACCAGAATCGGAAAGACAGAGGCAGACAAGTGTGCACTGCAGCAATATTTAAATAGCCAAGACATGGAAGCAAATAAAGGTCCATAAACAGATGAATGGACAAAGAAGAAGTGGTATATGTACAGAATGCAATATTAGCCACGAAAGAAAAGTAAAAGAATGGCATATGCAGCACCACTTAATCACACAACGTGAAGTAAGTCAGAATGCGAAAGAGAAATGTCCTATGATATCACTGATGTTATCTGAAAATTCATAAAAAGGAACATATTTCCATAGAGAAAGACAATCTCAGATTGAGAAGACAAACTTACGGTTAAGCCAAAGAAAAGGTGTGAGGAGTGGATAAATTAGGATATTGGGGTTAACAAACATATACTAATACATATAAAATATATAAACCCCAAACACCTATGGAATACCATGAGTGGTCTACTGAACACTCTGTAATAACCTTCATGGAAAAGGACACAAAGATCAATAGATATATGTTTATGTGTAAATTTACAAGATTCTTTACACCTAGAACAAAAGACATTTTTCAATCCAATTTGCTCTGATAAAAACTAAAACTTAAAGACACAAACAAGAATTAAGGAGGCTCAAACTTATGGGGGTTTGTCCGGGCACATTCCACTCTAATCTGCAACCTAAAAGCACAACTTGCAGCAAGGTTCTGTTTCCCTAGCAAGCAGAGTTGGCAACGTAGAAATGCTGCCACCCTAAGGCCGTTTCCTCAAACAGCACCTTTAAATCCACTGCTAATGGTCACTAAGATTCACAAGGACTGCAGGGCTGTAAATGACTCATGCCCTCAAAAAATGTCCTGGGGTAGGGAATGGACAAAAAAATCCAAACGCGCCAAATTTTTCAAGAAGGCAATTTGAAGTTGCAAGTTTAGCTCAATCGTAAAAAAAATGAAAAGGACATTGATAAACACAAAACAACAGGAATTATTAGACGCATGCAAATCCAAACTACACAAAGCTATCACCTCACACCAGTCACAATGACCATCAGCAAAAAATCAACAAACAATAGATGTTGAAGAAGTTGTGGAGAATAGCGTAACCCCTCGGTCTAAGTGGGATGTAAACTGGTAACAGCCAATAACAGGAACAGAATGGCAGTGCGTTTCAAGGTAAAAATTGAGTTACCATATGATCCAGAAGGCCCACGATTGGGCCTGTCACCTGTGAAAGCCAGAATCAAAAAGACACAGCATGGAAAATCGTGTATTGCAGCAGTATTTACAATAGCCAAGACATGGAAGCAACAAAAATGTCCATCATCAGATGAACGGGCGAAAAAGTGGTCCATGTACACAATGCAATATTAGACACAGAAAAGAATGAAACAATGCCGTTTGCAGCACCATAGATGAGGCCACAGATAATCACACAACTTGAAGTAAGTCAGAAAGCGAGAGACACATATCCTATGATGGCACGTATAGGTGTTATCTAAAAGTTGATAGGAATGAACCTATTTCCACAGAGAAGGACACTCACGTGTTCAGGAAACAAGCTTGTGGTTCACCAAAGGGAAAGGTGTGAGGAATGTACAACGGAGGATATTGGGTTTAACAGACATATGCTAATACTTATAAAATATATAATCATCAAAGACATACCGAATACCAAGAGAGGGCTACACAACATTCTGTAATAACCTATATGGAACGGGATCCAAACATGAAAAGATATATGTATCAATGAAAGGGATTCTGTACACCTAGGACAAACACAACATTGCAATCAAATTTGATCTGAGAAAAATGAAAATTAAATTAAGAATACCAACAACAAATAAGAAGACATAGTTATTGGGGGTTTGTCCTGGCACATTCCACTTTACTTTACAACCTACAAACAGGACTTGCAGGAAGGCTCTGTTGCCCTAGAAACCAGAGTTGGGAATATAGAAATGCTGCCTCCTTGTGGCCGTGTCCTGCAACAGCATCTTTAAACCCAGAGCTAATGCTCATGTAATATTCACAATTACTACAGGGCTGTAAATGACACCTGCCCTCAAAAAATGTCCTGGTGCAGGTAATGGCCACAGGAATCCAGAACATGGCAAATTTTTCAAGGAAACAATTTGAAGAGGCAAGTTTCTCTGTTTTACTTACAAAAAACGAAAACAAAACGGACGTAGATAAAAGCTCAATATCGGGAATTATTAGACGCATGCAAATCCAAACTACAAAAAGGTATCACCACCCAACACTCAAAATGCCATCAGTAAAAAGTCTACAAACAATAAATGCTGAAGGGCCTTTAGAGATCCGTGTACCCTCTAGTTGCTGGTCGGATGTAAACTGGTAACAGCCAGTAGTGAGAACCGAATGGAGGTGCGTTGAAAGGTAAAAATGGAACTACCATATGATCTAGTAGGCCCACTGCTGGGCCTTACCCCGGAGAAGACCAGAATCCAAAAGACACAGGCTGGCAATCCTGCACTGCACCAATATTTAGCAGAGCCAAGACTTGGAAGTAACCAAAATGTCCATCTACAGATGAATGTAAAAAGAAGAAGTGGTCCATGTACACAATGCAATATTCGCTATGGAAAAGTATGCAACACTGCTCTTTGCAGCACCATAGATGAGCCTAGAGATAATCACAGAACATGAGGTAAGTCGGAAAGCAGACGACAAATAACCTGTGATATCACTCCTACGTGTTACCTAACAACTGACACATATGAACATATTTCCACAGAGAAAGACTCTCACAGACTTAGAAAACAAACTATGGTTATCTAAAGGGAAAGGTGGGAGGAATGGATACATTAAGATTAGGGTTACCATACGTATACAAATACATATCCAACACATGTATCAAAAAGACCGACCATATACCAAGGGAGGTCTACTGAACGCTCTGTAATAATTCACACAGGGGCTTGCCTGGTGGCACCGTGGTGAAGAATCCGCCTGCCAATGCAGGGGACACAGGTTCGATCCCTGGTTCGGGAAGATCCCACATGCTGCAGAGCAACTAAGCCCGTGCACCACCACTAATGAGCCAACGCTCTGGAGCCCATGAGCCATAACTACTGAGCCCATGCGCCACAACTACTGAAGACTGCACGCCTAGAGCCCGTGCTCCACAACAAGAGAAGCCACTGCAGTGAGAACCCTGTGCACCGCAATGGAGAGTAGCCCTCACTCAGCGCAACTAGAGAATGCCCACAGGCAGCAACGAAGATCCAACTCAGCCAAAAATAAATAAATAAATAAAATAAATTTATAAAAAAATAATAGTAATTTACATGGGAAGAGGATCTTTACATGAATAGATATATATATAATGTTCAATTGAACCTGATTGTGTACACGCAGTACAAACACTATTCTACTCATTACCCCAATTTAAAAAATGAAAACCACAAACAACAATTAATGAGACTTAAATTTACTGAGATTTTCCCTGGCACATTCCATTCTAATTTACAACCTAGGAACACAACTTTCAGGAAGGCCCTGCCGCCCTCGTAACTAGATTTGGGAATGGAGAAATGCTGCCGCCTTGTGACCGTTTCCCACAACGGCAGCTTTGAACACAGGGCCAACGGTCATTTAAGATTCACAGTAATTGTAGGGCTGTAAATGACACGTGTGCTCAAAAAAGGTCCTGGGGTAGGTAATGGCCAAAAAAGTTCACAACACGGAAAATGTTTCAAGAAAACAGTTTGAAGAGGTAAGTCTTACTCACTCTGTTATTTCAAAAAAAGAAGAACATGGATAAAAGCTCAATATCAGGAATTATTGGTTGGATGCAAATCCAAACTACAAAAAGATTTCCCCACCCAATATTCAAAATGCCATCCGTAAAAAGTCTGCAAACAATGAATGCTGACGGGTTGGTGGAGAAATCCATACCCACTACGCAGTTGGTTGGATGTAAACTGGTAAGAGCTAATCATGAGAACAGAATGGAGCTGCATTTAAAACGTAAACACTGAGCTACCATATGATGCGGCCGATCCCCTAATGGGCCTATACCCTTGGAAGACCAGAATCGGAAAGGCACAGGCAGGCAAACATGCACTGCAGCAATACTTACAATAGCCAAGACATGCAAGCAAACAAAATGTCCATCAACAGATAAATGGACAAAGAAGAAGTGGTATACGTACCGAATGGAACAGTAGCCTCGGAAGAAAAATGAACAATGCCGCTTTCAGGACTACAGATGAGCCTAGAAATAATCATCCTACGTTATGTAAATCAAAAGGGAATGACAAATATTCTATGATATCATTTATACATGTTATCCTAAGATTGCTACCAATGAACATATTTCCACAGAAAAAGACACACACAGACTTATGAAACAAACTAATGGTTAACCAAAATGAAAGCTGGGAGGATGGAAAAATTAGGATTATGGGGGTAGCATACATATACTTATGTATGTTAAATGTATATAAACATATAACATATAAACTACATGAAATATATTATCACCAATACATATAAAATATATAATGACAAAACACCTACCAAATACCAAGGGAGGTCTACTCAACATTCTGTAATAACATACACGGTAACAGGATCCGAAGATGAACAGACATATGTATGAATCATTGAGCAGATTCTGTACAGCCAGACAATCACAACACTCTAATCAAATTTACTCCGATAAGAAATAGAAATTAAATTTAAATAACAAACATAAGTAAGGAGACATAAACTTCTGGGGGCTTGTCCCAGCACATTCAACTCTAATTTACAACCGAGGAAGACTCTGTTGTCCAGGAAGAATCTGTTGCCCTAGTAATAAAAGCGGAAAACGTAATAATGCTGCCGCCTTGTGGCTGTTTCCCACAACAGCAGCTTTAAACCCAGTGCTAATGGTCGCTTAATAGTCACAAGGACTGCAGGGCTGTAAATGACACCTGCCCTCAAAAAATGCCCTGGGGTAGGGAATAGGCAAGAAAATTCAACACATGACAAATTTTTCAAGAAGTCAATATGAAGAGGGACGTTGTACTCACTCTGTAAAAAAAGGAAAAGGAAAAAAGGACATGCCTAAAGCTCAGTATAAGGAATTATTAGCCACATGCAAATCCAACCTCCAAAAAGGTTTCAGCTCACACCAGTCAAATGACCACCAGCCAGAAGTCTACAAACTATCAATGCTGAAGGGGTTTTAGAGAAATGTGTACCTTCTAGCTGCTGGTGGGATGTTACCGGGTAACAACACTAAGGAAAACTGAATGGAGCTGCTTTAAAAGGTAAAAATTGAGCTACCATATGATGCGGCAGGGCACCTTCTGTGCCTGTAACC
Source organism: Eschrichtius robustus (assembly GCF_028021215.1). Taxonomy (NCBI): domain Eukaryota; kingdom Metazoa; phylum Chordata; class Mammalia; order Artiodactyla; family Eschrichtiidae; genus Eschrichtius; species Eschrichtius robustus. The sequence continues at coordinate 191,527 of NW_027175423.1, forward strand.
TAAGACCACCAGAATCGGAAAGACAGAGGCAGACAAGTGTGCACTGCAGCAATATTTAAATAGCCAAGACATGGAAGCAAATAAAGGTCCATAAACAGATGAATGGACAAAGAAGAAGTGGTATATGTACAGAATGCAATATTAGCCACGAAAAAAAGTAAAAGAATGGCATATGCAGCACCACTTAATCACACAACGTGAAGTACGTCAGAATGCGAAAGAGAAATGTCCTATGATATCACTTATGTTTTCTGAAAATTCATAAAAAGGAACACATTTCCATAGAGAAAGACAATCTCAGATTGAGAAGACAAACTTACGGTTAAGCCAAAGAAAAGGTGTGAAGAATGGATAAATTAGGATATTGGGGTTAACAAACATATACTAATACATATAAAATATATAAACCCCAAACACCTATGGAATACCATGAGTGGTCTACTGAACACTCTGTAATAACCTTCATGGAAAAGGACACAAAGATCAATAGATATATGTTTATGTGTAAATGAACAAGATTCTTAACACCTAGAACAAAAGACATTTTTCAATCCAATTTGCTCTGATAAAAACTAAAACTTAAAGACACAAACAAGAATTAAGGAGGCTCAAACTTATGGGGGTTTGTCCGGGCACATTCCACTCTAATCTGCAACCTAAAAGCACAACTTGCAGCAAGGTTCTGTTTCCCTAGCAAGCAGAGTTGGCAACGTAGAAATGCTGCCACCCTAAGGCCGTTTCCTCAAACAGCACCTTTAAATCCACTGCTAATGGTCACTAAGATTCACAAGGACTGCAGGGCTGTAAATGACTCATGCCCTCAAAAAATGTCCTGGGGTAGGGAATGGACAAAAAAATCCAAACGCGCCAAATTTTTCAAGAAGGCAATTTGAAGTTGCAAGTTTAGCTCAATCGTAATAAAAAATGAAAAGGACATTGATAAACACAAAACAACAGGAATTATTAGACGCATGCAAATCCAAACTACACAAAGCTATCACCTCACACCAGTCACAATGACCATCAGCAAAAAGTCAACAAACAATAGATGTTGCAGAAGTTGTGGAGAATAGCGTAACCCCTCGGTCTAAGTGGGATGTAAACTGGTAACAGCCAATAATAGGAACAGAATGGCAGTGCGTTTCAAGGTAAAAATTGAGTTACCATATGATCCAGAAGGCCCACGATTGGGCCTGTCACCTGTGAAAGCCAGAATCAAAAAGACACAGCATGGAAAATCGTGTATTGCAGCAGTATTTACAATAGCCAAGACATGGAAGCAACAAAAATGTCCATCATCAGATGAACGGGCGAAAAAGTGGTCCATGTACACAATGCAATATTAGACACAGAAAAGAATGAAACAATGCCGTTTGCAGCACCATAGATGAGGCCACAGATAATCACACAACTTGAAGTAAGTCAGAAAGCGAGAGACACATATCCTATGATGGCACGTATAGGTGTTATCTAAAAGTTGATAGGAATGAACCTATTTCCACAGAGAAGGACACTCACGTGTTCAGGAAACAAGCTTGTGGTTCACCAAAGGGAAAGGTGTGAGGAATGTACAACGGAGGATATTGGGTTTAACAGACATATGCTAATACTTATAAAATATATAATCATCAAAGACATACCGAATACCAAGAGAGGGCTACACAACATTCTGTAATAACCTATATGGAACGGGATCCAAACATGAAAAGATATATGTATCAATGAAAGGGATTCTGTACACCTAGGACAAACACAACATTGCAATCAAATTTGATCTGAGAAAAATGAAAATTAAATTAAGAATACCAACAACAAATAAGAAGACATAGTTTTTGGGGGTTTGTCCTGGCACATTCCACTTTACTTTACAACCTACAAACAGGACTTGCAGGAAGGCTCTGTTGCCCTAGAAACCAGAGTTGGGAATATAGAAATGCTGCCTCCTTGTGGCCGTGTCCTGCAACAGCATCTTTAAACCCAGAGCTAATGCTCATGTAATATTCACAATTACTACAGGGCTGTAAATGACACCTGCCCTCAAAAAATGTCCTGGTGCAGGTAATGGCCACAGGAATCCAGAACATGGCAAATTTTTCAAGGAAACAATTTGAAGAGGCAAGTTTCTCTGTTTTACTTACAAAAAACGAAAACAAAACGGACGTAGATAAAAGCTCAATATCGGGAATTATTAGACGCATGCAAATCCAAACTACAAAAAGGTATCACCACCCAACACTCAAAATGCCATCAGTAAAAAGTCTACAAACAATAAATGCTGAAGGGCCTTTAGAGATCCGTGTACCCTCTAGTTGCTGGTCGGATGTAAACTGGTAACAGCCAGTAGTGAGAACCGAATGGAGGTGCGTTGAAAGGTAAAAATGGAACTACCATATGATCTAGTAGGCCCACTGCTGGGCCTTACCCCGGAGAAGACCAGAATCCAAAAGACACAGGCTGGCAATCCTGCACTGCACCAATATTTAGCAGAGCCAAGACTTGGAAGTAACCAAAATGTCCATCTACAGATGAATGTAAAAAGAAGAAGTGGTCCATGTACACAATGCAATATTCGCTATGGAAAAGTATGCAACACTGCTCTTTGCAGCACCATAGATGAGCCTAGAGATAATCACAGAACATGAGGTAAGTCGGAAAGCAGACGACAAATAACCTGTGATATCACTCCTACGTGTTACCTAACAACTGACACATATGAACATATTTCCACAGAGAAAGACTCTCACAGACTTAGAAAACAAACTATGGTTATCTAAAGGGAAAGGTGGGAGGAATGGATACATTAAGATTAGGGTTACCATACGTATACAAATACATATCCAACACATGTATCAAAAAGACCGACCATATACCAAGGGAGGTCTACTGAACGCTCTGTAATAATTCACACAGGGGCTTGCCTGGTGGCACCGTGGTGAAGAATCCGCCTGCCAATGCAGGGGACACAGGTTCGATCCCTGGTTCGGGAAGATCCCACATGCTGCAGAGCAACTAAGCCTGTGCACCACCACTAATGAGCCAACGCTCTGGAGCCCATGAGCCATAACTACTGAGCCCATGCGCCACAACTACTGAAGACTGCACGCCTAGAGCCCGTGCTCCACAACAAGAGAAGCCACTGCAGTGAGAACCCTGTGCACCACAATGGAGAGTAGCCCTCACTCAGCGCAACTAGAGAATGCCCACAGGCAGCAACGAAGATCCAACTCAGCCAAAAATAAATAAATAAATAAAATAAATTTATAAAAAAATAATAGTAATTTACATGGGAAGAGGATCTTTACATGAATAGATATATATATAATGTTCAATTGAACCTGATTGTGTACACGCAGTACAAACACTATTCTACTCATTACCCCAATTTAAAAAATGAAAACCACAAACAACAATTAATGAGACTTAAATTTACTGAGATTTTCCCTGGCACATTCCATTCTAATTTACAACCTAGGAACACAACTTTCAGGAAGGCCCTGCCGCCCTCGTAACTAGATTTGGGAATGGAGAAATGCTGCCGCCTTGTGACCGTTTCCCACAACGGCAGCTTTGAACACAGGGCCAACGGTCATTTAAGATTCACAGTAATTGTAGGGCTGTAAATGACACGTGTGCTCAAAAAAGGTCCTGGGGTAGGTAATGGCCAAAAAAGTTCACAACACGGAAAATGTTTCAAGAAAACAGTTTGAAGAGGTAAGTCTTACTCACTCTGTTATTTCAAAAAAAGAAGAACATGGATAAAAGCTCAATATCAGGAATTATTGGTTGGATGCAAATCCAAACTACAAAAAGATTTCCCCACCCAATATTCAAAATGCCATCCGTAAAAAGTCTGCAAACAATGAATGCTGACGGGTTGGTGGAGAAATCCATACCCACTACGCAGTTGGTTGGATGTAAACTGGTAAGAGCTAATCATGAGAACAGAATGGAGCTGCATTTAAAACGTAAACACTGAGCTACCATATGATGCGGCCGATCCCCTAATGGGCCTATACCCTTGGAAGACCAGAATCGGAAAGGCACAGGCAGGCAAACATGCACTGCAGCAATACTTACAATAGCCAAGACATGCAAGCAAACAAAATGTCCATCAACAGATAAATGGACAAAGAAGAAGTGGTATACGTACCGAATGGAACAGTAGCCTCGGAAGAAAAATGAACAATGCCGCTTTCAGGACTACAGATGAGCCTAGAAATAATCATCCTACGTTATGTAAATCAAAAGGGAATGACAAATATTCTATGATATCATTTATACATGTTATCCTAAGATTGCTACCAATGAACATATTTCCACAGAAAAAGACACACACAGACTTATGAAACAAACTAATGGTTAACCAAAATGAAAGGTGGGAGGATCGAAAAATTAGGATTATGGGGGTAGCATACATATACTTATGTATGTTAAATGTATATAAACATATAACATATAAACTACATGAAATATATTATCACCAATACATATAAAATATATAATGACAAAACACCTACCAAATACCAAGGGAGGTCTACTCAACATTCTGTAATAACATACACGGTAACAGGATCCGAAGATGAACAGACATATGTATGAATCATTGAGCAGATTCTGTACAGCCAGACAATCACAACACTCTAATCAAATTTACTCCGATAAGAAATAGAAATTAAATTTAAATAACAAACATAAGTAAGGAGACATAAACTTCTGGGGGCTTGTCCCAGCACATTCAACTCTAATTTACAACCGAGGAAGACTCTGTTGTCCAGGAAGAATCTGTTGCCCTAGTAATAAAAGCGGAAAACGTAATAATGCTGCCGCCTTGTGGCTGTTTCCCACAACAGCAGCTTTAAACCCAGTGCTAATGGTCGCTTAATAGTCACAAGGACTGCAGGGCTGTAAATGACACCTGCCCTCAAAAAATGCCCTGGGGTAGGGAATAGGCAAGAAAATTCAACACATGACAAATTTTTCAAGAAGTCAATATGAAGAGGGACGTTGTACTCACTCTGTAAAAAAAGGAAAAGGAAAAAAGGACATGCCTAAAGCTCAGTATAAGGAATTATTAGCCACATGCAAATCCAACCTCCAAAAAGGTTTCAGCTCACACCAGTCAAATGACCACCAGCCAGAAGTCTACAAACTATCAATGCTGAAGGGGTTTTAGAGAAATGTGTACCTTCTAGCTGCTGGTGGGATGTTACCGGGTAACAACACTAAGGAAAACTGAATGGAGCTGCTTTAAAAGGTAAAAATTGAGCTACCATATGATGCGGCAGGGCACCTTCTGTGCCTGTAACCTAAGACCACCAGAATCGGAAAGACAGAGGCAGACAAGTGTGCACTGCAGCAATATTTAAATAGCCAAGACATGGAAGCAAATAAAGGTCCATAAACAGATGAATGGACAAAGAAGAAGTGGTATATGTACAGAATGCAATATTAGCCACGAAAGAAAAGTAAAAGAATGGCATATGCAGCACCACTTAATCACACAACGTGAAGTAAGTCAGAATGCGAAAGAGAAATGTCCTATGATATCACTGATGTTATCTGAAAATTCATAAAAAGGAACATATTTCCATAGACAAAGACAATCTCAGATTGAGAAGACAAACTTACGGTTAAGCCAAAGAAAAGGTGTGAGGAGTGGATAAATTAGGATATTGGGGTTAACAAACATATACTAATACATATAAAATATATAAACCCCAAACACCTATGGAATACCATGAGTGGTCTACTGAACACTCTGTAATAACCTTCATGGAAAAGGACACAAAGATCAATAGATATATGTTTATGTGTAAATTTACAAGATTCTTTACACCTAGAACAAAAGACATTTTTCAATCCAATTTGCTCTGATAAAAACTAAAACTTAAAGACACAAACAAGAATTAAGGAGGCTCAAACTTATGGGGGTTTGTCCGGGCACATTCCACTCTAATCTGCAACCTAAAAGCACAACTTGCAGCAAGGTTCTGTTTCCCTAGCAAGCAGAGTTGGCAACGTAGAAATGCTGCCACCCTAAGGCCGTTTCCTCAAACAGCACCTTTAAATCCACTGCTAATGGTCACTAAGATTCACAAGGACTGCAGGGCTGTAAATGACTCATGCCCTCAAAAAATGTCCTGGGGTAGGGAATGGACAAAAAAATCCAAACGCGCCAAATTTTTCAAGAAGGCAATTTGAAGTTGCAAGTTTAGCTCAATCGTAAAAAAAAATGAAAAGGACATTGATAAACACAAAACAACAGGAATTATTAGACGCATGCAAATCCAAACTACACAAAGCTATCACCTCACACCAGTCACAATGACCATCAGCAAAAAATCAACAAACAATAGATGTTGAAGAAGTTGTGGAGAATAGCGTAACCCCTCGGTCTAAGTGGGATGTAAACTGGTAACAGCCAATAACAGGAACAGAATGGCAGTGCGTTTCAAGGTAAAAATTGAGTTACCATATGATCCAGAAGGCCCACGATTGGGCCTGTCACCTGTGAAAGCCAGAATCAAAAAGACACAGCATGGAAAATCGTGTATTGCAGCAGTATTTACAATAGCCAAGACATGGAAGCAACAAAAATGTCCATCATCAGATGAACGGGCGAAAAAGTGGTCCATGTACACAATGCAATATTAGACACAGAAAAGAATGAAACAATGCCGTTTGCAGCACCATAGATGAGGCCACAGATAATCACACAACTTGAAGTAAGTCAGAAAGCGAGAGACACATATCCTATGATGGCACGTATAGGTGTTATCTAAAAGTTGATAGGAATGAACCTATTTCCACAGAGAAGGACACTCACGTGTTCAGGAAACAAGCTTGTGGTTCACCAAAGGGAAAGGTGTGAGGAATGTACAACGGAGGATATTGGGTTTAACAGACATATGCTAATACTTATAAAATATATAATCATCAAAGACATACCGAATACCAAGAGAGGGCTACACAACATTCTGTAATAACCTATATGGAACGGGATCCAAACATGAAAAGATATATGTATCAATGAAAGGGATTCTGTACACCTAGGACAAACACAACATTGCAATCAAATTTGATCTGAGAAAAATGAAAATTAAATTAAGAATACCAACAACAAATAAGAAGACATAGTTTTTGGGGGTTTGTCCTGGCACATTCCACTTTACTTTACAACCTACAAACAGGACTTCCAGGAAGGCTCTGTTGCCCTAGAAACCAGAGTTGGGAATATAGAAATGCTGCCTCCTTGTGGCCGTGTCCTGCAACAGCATCTTTAAACCCAGAGCTAAAGGTCATGTAATATTCACAATTACTACAGGGCTGTAAATGACACCTGCCCTCAAAAAATGTCCTGGTGCAGGTAATGGCCACAGGAATCCAGAACATGGCAAATTTTTCAAGGAAACAATTTGAAGAGGCAAGTTTCTCTGTTTTACTTACAAAAAACGAAAACAAAACGGACGTAGATAAAAGCTCAATATCGGGAATTATTAGACGCATGCAAATCCAAACTACAAAAAGGTATCACCACCCAACACTCAAAATGCCATCAGTAAAAAGTCTACAAACAATAAATGCTGAAGGGCCTTTAGAGATCCGTGTACCCTCTAGTTGCTGGTCGGATGTAAACTGGTAACAGCCAGTAGTGAGAACCGAATGGAGGTGCGTTGAAAGGTAAAAATGGAACTACCATATGATCTAGTAGGCCCACTGCTGGGCCTTACCCCGGAGAAGACCAGAATCCAAAAGACACAGGCTGGCAATCCTGCACTGCACCAATATTTAGCAGAGCCAAGACTTGGAAGTAACCAAAATGTCCATCTACAGATGAATGTAAAAAGAAGAAGTGGTCCATGTACACAATGCAATATTCGCTATGGAAAAGTATGCAACACTGCTCTTTGCAGCACCATAGATGAGCCTAGAGATAATCACAGAACATGAGGTAAGTCGGAAAGCAGACGACAAATAACCTGTGATATCACTCCTACGTGTTACCTAACAACTGACACATATGAACATATTTCCACAGAGAAAGACTCTCACAGACTTAGAAAACAAACTATGGTTATCTAAAGGGAAAGGTGGGAGGAATGGATACATTAAGATTAGGGTTACCATACGTATACAAATACATATCCAACACATGTATCAAAAAGACCGACCATATACCAAGGGAGGTCTACTGAACGCTCTGTAATAATTCACACAGGGGCTTGCCTGGTGGCACCGTGGTGAAGAATCCGCCTGCCAATGCAGGGGACACAGGTTCGATCCCTGGTTCGGGAAGATCCCACATGCTGCAGAGCAACTAAGCCCGTGCACCACCACTAATGAGCCAACGCTCTGGAGCCCATGAGCCATAACTACTGAGCCCATGCGCCACAACTACTGAAGACTGCACGCCTAGAGCCCGTGCTCCACAACAAGAGAAGCCACTGCAGTGAGAACCCTGTGCACCGCAATGGAGAGTAGCCCTCACTCAGCGCAACTAGAGAATGCCCACAGGCAGCAACGAAGATCCAACTCAGCCAAAAATAAATAAATAAATAAAATAAATTTATAAAAAAATAATAGTAATTTACATGGGAAGAGGATCTTTACATGAATAGATATATATATAATGTTCAATTGAACCTGATTGTGTACACGCAGTACAAACACTATTCTACTCATTACCCCAATTTAAAAAATGAAAACCACAAACAACAATTAATGAGACATAAAGTTATTGAGTATTTCCCCGGCACATTCCATTCTAATTTACAACCTAGGAACACAACTTTCAGGAAGGCCCTGCCGCCCTCGTAACTAGATTTGGGAATGGAGAAATGCTGCCGCCTTGTGACCGTTTCCCACAACGGCAGCTTTGAACACAGGGCCAACGGTCATTTAAGATTCACAGTAATTGTAGGGCTGTAAATGACACGTGTGCTCAAAAAAGGTCCTGGGGTAGGTAATGGCCAAAAAAGTTCACAACACGGAAAATGTTTCAAGAAAACAGTTTGAAGAGGTAAGTCTTACTCACTCTGTTATTTCAAAAAAAGAAGAACATGGATAAAAGCTCAATATCAGGAATTATTGGTTGGATGCAAATCCAAACTACAAAAAGATTTGGCCACCCAATATTCAAAATGCCATCCGTAAAAAGTCTGCAAACAATGAATGCTGACGGGTTGGTGGAGAAATCCATACCCACTACGCAGTTGGTTGGATGTAAACTGGTAAGAGCTAATCATGAGAACAGAATGGAGCTGCATTTAAAACGTAAACACTGAGCTACCATATGATGCGGCCGATCCCCTAATGGGCCTATACCCTTGGAAGACCAGAATCGGAAAGGCACAGGCAGGCAAACATGCACTGCAGCAATACTTACAATAGCCAAGACATGCAAGCAAACAAAATGTCCATCAACAGATAAATGGACAAAGAAGAAGTGGTATACGTACCGAATGGAACAGTAGCCTCGGAAGAAAAATGAACAATGCCGCTTTCAGGACTACAGATGAGCCTAGAAATAATCATCCTACGTTATGTAAATCAAAAGGGAATGACAAATATTCTATGATATCATTTATACATGTTATCCTAAGATTGCTACCAATGAACATATTTCCACAGAAAAAGACACACACAGACTTATGAAACAAACTAATGGTTAACCAAAATGAAAGCTGGGAGGATGGAAAAATTAGGATTATGGGGGTAGCATACATATACTTATGTATGTTAAATGTATATAAACATATAACATATAAACTACATGAAATATATTATCACCAATACATATAAAATATATAATGACAAAACACCTACCAAATACCAAGGGAGGTCTACTCAACATTCTGTAATAACATACACGGTAACAGGATCCGAAGATGAACAGACATATGTATGAATCATTGAGCAGATTCTGTACAGCCAGACAATCACAACACTCTAATCAAATTTACTCCGATAAGAAATAGAAATTAAATTTAAATAACAAACATAAGTAAGGAGACATAAACTTCTGGGGGCTTGTCCCAGCACATTCAACTCTAATTTACAACCGAGGAAGACTCTGTTGTCCAGGAAGAATCTGTTGCCCTAGTAATAAAAGCGGAAAACGTAATAATGCTGCCGCCTTGTGGCTGTTTCCCACAACAGCAGCTTTAAACCCAGTGCTAATGGTCGCTTAATAGTCACAAGGACTGCAGGGCTGTAAATGACACCTGCCCTCAAAAAATGCCCTGGGGTAGGGAATAGGCAAGAAAATTCAACACATGACAAATTTTTCAAGAAGTCAATATGAAGAGGGACGTTGTACTCACTCTGTAAAAAAAGGAAAAGGAAAAAAGGACATGCCTAAAGCTCAGTATAAGGAATTATTAGCCACATGCAAATCCAACCTCCAAAAAGGTTTCAGCTCACACCAGTCAAATGACCACCAGCCAGAAGTCTACAAACTATCAATGCTGAAGGGGTTTTAGAGAAATGTGTACCTTCTAGCTGCTGGTGGGATGTTACCGGGTAACAACACTAAGGAAAACTGAATGGAGCTGCTTTAAAAGGTAAAAATTGAGCTACCATATGATGCGGCAGGGCACCTTCTGTGCCTGTAACCTAAGACCACCAGAATCGGAAAGACAGAGGCAGACAAGTGTGCACTGCAGCAATATTTAAATAGCCAAGACATGGAAGCAAATAAAGGTCCATAAACAGATGAATGGACAAAGAAGAAGTGGTATATGTACAGAATGCAATATTAGCCACGAAAGAAAAGTAAAAGAATGGCATATGCAGCACCACTTAATCACACAACGTGAAGTAAGTCAGAATGCGAAAGAGAAATGTCCTATGATATCACTGATGTTATCTGAAAATTCATAAAAAGGAACATATTTCCATAGAGAAAGACAATCTCAGATTGAGAAGACAAACTTACGGTTAAGCCAAAGAAAAGGTGTGAGGAGTGGATAAATTAGGATATTGGGGTTAACAAACATATACTAATACATATAAAATATATAAACCCCAAACACCTATGGAATACCATGAGTGGTCTACTGAACACTCTGTAATAACCTTCATGGAAAAGGACACAAAGATCAATAGATATATGTTTATGTGTAAATTTACAAGATTCTTTACACCTAGAACAAAAGACATTTTTCAATCCAATTTGCTCTGATAAAAACTAAAACTTAAAGACACAAACAAGAATTAAGGAGGCTCAAACTTATGGGGGTTTGTCCGGGCACATTCCACTCTAATCTGCAACCTAAAAGCACAACTTGCAGCAAGGTTCTGTTTCCCTAGCAAGCAGAGTTGGCAACGTAGAAATGCTGCCACCCTAAGGCCGTTTCCTCAAACAGCACCTTTAAATCCACTGCTAATGGTCACTAAGATTCACAAGGACTGCAGGGCTGTAAATGACTCATGCCCTCAAAAAATGTCCTGGGGTAGGGAATGGACAAAAAAATCCAAACGCGCCAAATTTTTCAAGAAGGCAATTTGAAGTTGCAAGTTTAGCTCAATCGTAAAAAAAATGAAAAGGACATTGATAAACACAAAACAACAGGAATTATTAGACGCATGCAAATCCAAACTACACAAAGCTATCACCTCACACCAGTCACAATGACCATCAGCAAAAAATCAACAAACAATAGATGTTGAAGAAGTTGTGGAGAATAGCGTAACCCCTCGGTCTAAGTGGGATGTAAACTGGTAACAGCCAATAACAGGAACAGAATGGCAGTGCGTTTCAAGGTAAAAATTGAGTTACCATATGATCCAGAAGGCCCACGATTGGGCCTGTCACCTGTGAAAGCCAGAATCAAAAAGACACAGCATGGAAAATCGTGTATTGCAGCAGTATTTACAATAGCCAAGACATGGAAGCAACAAAAATGTCCATCATCAGATGAACGGGCGAAAAAGTGGTCCATGTACACAATGCAATATTAGACACAGAAAAGAATGAAACAATGCCGTTTGCAGCACCATAGATGAGGCCACAGATAATCACACAACTTGAAGTAAGTCAGAAAGCGAGAGACACATATCCTATGATGGCACGTATAGGTGTTATCTAAAAGTTGATAGGAATGAACCTATTTCCACAGAGAAGGACACTCACGTGTTCAGGAAACAAGCTTGTGGTTCACCAAAGGGAAAGGTGTGAGGAATGTACAACGGAGGATATTGGGTTTAACAGACATATGCTAATACTTATAAAATATATAATCATCAAAGACATACCGAATACCAAGAGAGGGCTACACAACATTCTGTAATAACCTATATGGAACGGGATCCAAACATGAAAAGATATATGTATCAATGAAAGGGATTCTGTACACCTAGGACAAACACAACATTGCAATCAAATTTGATCTGAGAAAAATGAAAATTAAATTAAGAATACCAACAACAAATAAGAAGACATAGTTTTTGGGGGTTTGTCCTGGCACATTCCACTTTACTTTACAACCTACAAACAGGACTTCCAGGAAGGCTCTGTTGCCCTAGAAACCAGAGTTGGGAATATAGAAATGCTGCCTCCTTGTGGCCGTGTCCTGCAACAGCATCTTTAAACCCAGAGCTAATGGTCATGTAATATTCACAATTACTACAGGGCTGTAAATGACACCTGCCCTCAAAAAATGTCCTGGTGCAGGTAATGGCCACAGGAATCCAGAACATGGCAAATTTTTCAAGGAAACAATTTGAAGAGGCAAGTTTCTCTGTTTTACTTACAAAAAACGAAAACAAAACGGACGTAGATAAAAGCTCAATATCGGGAATTATTAGACGCATGCAAATCCAAACTACAAAAAGGTATCACCACCCAACACTCAAAATGCCATCAGTAAAAAGTCTACAAACAATAAATGCTGAAGGGCCTTTAGAGATCCGTGTACCCTCTAGTTGCTGGTCGGATGTAAACTGGTAACAGCCAGTAGTGAGAACCGAATGGAGGTGCGTTGAAAGGTAAAAATGGAACTACCATATGATCTAGTAGGCCCACTGCTGGGCCTTACCCCGGAGAAGACCAGAATCCAAAAGACACAGGCTGGCAATCCTGCACTGCACCAATATTTAGCAGAGCCAAGACTTGGAAGTAACCAAAATGTCCATCTACAGATGAATGTAAAAAGAAGAAGTGGTCCATGTACACAATGCAATATTCGCTATGGAAAAGTATGCAACACTGCTCTTTGCAGCACCATAGATGAGCCTAGAGATAATCACAGAACATGAGGCAAGTCGGAAAGCAGACGACAAATAACCTGTGATATCACTCCTACGTGTTACCTAACAACTGACACATATGAACATATTTCCACAGAGAAAGACTCTCACAGACTTAGAAAACAAACTATGGTTATCTAAAGGGAAAGGTGGGAGAAATGGATACATTAAGATTAGGGTTACCATACGTATACAAATACATATCCAACACATGTATCAAAAAGACCGACCATATACCAAGGGAGGTCTACTGAACGCTCTGTAATAATTCACACAGGGGCTTGCCTGGTGGCACCGTGGTGAAGAATCCGCCTGCCAATGCAGGGGACACAGGTTCGATCCCTGGTTCGGGAAGATCCCACATGCTGCAGAGCAACTAAGCCCGTGCACCACCACTAATGAGCCAACGCTCTGGAGCCCATGAGCCATAACTACTGAGCCCATGCGCCACAACTACTGAAGACTGCACGCCTAGAGCCCGTGCTCCACAACAAGAGAAGCCACTGCAGTGAGAACCCTGTGCACCGCAATGGAGAGTAGCCCTCACTCAGCGCAACTAGAGAATGCCCACAGGCAGCAACGAAGATCCAACTCAGCCAAAATTAAATAAATAAATAAAATAAATTTATAAAAAAATAATAGTAATTTACATGGGAAGAGGATCTTTACATGAATAGATATATATATAATGTTCAATTGAACCTGATTGTGTACACGCAGTACAAACACTATTCTACTCATTACCCCAATTTAAAAAATGAAAACCACAAACAACAATTAATGAGACTTAAATTTACTGAGATTTTCCCTGGCACATTCCATTCTAATTTACAACCTAGGAACACAACTTTCAGGAAGGCCCTGCCGCCCTCGTAACTAGATTTGGGAATGGAGAAATGCTGCCGCCTTGTGACCGTTTCCCACAACGGCAGCTTTGAACACAGGGCCAACGGTCATTTAAGATTCACAGTAATTGTAGGGCTGTAAATGACACGTGTGCTCAAAAAAGGTCCTGGGGTAGGTAATGGCCAAAAAAGTTCACAACACGGAAAATGTTTCAAGAAAACAGTTTGAAGAGGTACGTCTTACTCACTCTGTTATTTCAAAAAAAGAAGAACATGGATAAAAGCTCAATATCAGGAATTATTGGTTGGATGCAAATCCAAACTACAAAAAGATTTCGCCACCCAATATTCAAAATGCCATCCGTAAAAAGTCTGCAAACAATGAATGCTGACGGGTTGGTGGAGAAATCCATACCCACTACGCAGTTGGTTGGATGTAAACTGGTAAGAGCTAATCATGAGAACAGAATGGAGCTGCATTTAAAACGTAAACACTGAGCTACCATATGATGCGGCCGATCCCCTAATGGGCCTATACCCTTGGAAGACCAGAATCGGAAAGGCACAGGCAGGCAAACATGCACTGCAGCAATACTTACAATAGCCAAGACATGCAAGCAAACAAAATGTCCATCAACAGATAAATGGACAAAGAAGAAGTGGTATACGTACCGAATGGAACAGTAGCCTCGGAAGAAAAATGAACAATGCCGCTTTCAGGACTACAGATGAGCCTAGAAATAATCATCCTACGTTATGTAAATCAAAAGGGAATGACAAATATTCTATGATATCATTTATACATGTTATCCTAAGATTGCTACCAATGAACATATTTCCACAGAAAAAGACACACACAGACTTATGAAACAAACTAATGGTTAACCAAAATGAAAGCTGGGAGGATGGAAAAATTAGGATTATGGGGGTAGCATACATATACTTATGTATGTTAAATGTATATAAACATATAACATATAAACTACATGAAATATATTATCACCAATACATATAAAATATATAATGACAAAACACCTACCAAATACCAAGGGAGGTCTACTCAACATTCTGTAATAACATACACGGTAACAGGATCCGAAGATGAACAGACATATGTATGAATCATTGAGCAGATTCTGTACAGCCAGACAATCACAACACTCTAATCAAATTTACTCCGATAAGAAATAGAAATTAAATTTAAATAACAAACATAAGTAAGGAGACATAAACTTCTGGGGGCTTGTCCCAGCACATTCAACTCTAATTTACAACCGAGGAAGACTCTGTTGTCCAGGAAGAATCTGTTGCCCTAGTAATAAAAGCGGAAAACGTAATAATGCTGCCGCCTTGTGGCTGTTTCCCACAACAGCAGCTTTAAACCCAGTGCTAATGGTCGCTTAATAGTCACAAGGACTGCAGGGCTGTAAATGACACCTGCCCTCAAAAAATGCCCTGGGGTAGGGAATAGGCAAGAAAATTCAACACATGACAAATTTTTCAAGAAGTCAATATGAAGAGGGACGTTGTACTCACTCTGTAAAAAAAGGAAAAGGAAAAAAGGACATGCCTAAAGCTCAGTATAAGGAATTATTAGCCACATGCAAATCCAACCTCCAAAAAGGTTTCAGCTCACACCAGTCAAATGACCACCAGCCAGAAGTCTACAAACTATCAATGCTGAAGGGGTTTTAGAGAAATGTGTACCTTCTAGCTGCTGGTGGGATGTTACCGGGTAACAACACTAAGGAAAACTGAATGGAGCTGCTTTAAAAGGTAAAAATTGAGCTACCATATGATGCGGCAGGGCACCTTCTGTGCCTGTAACCTAAGACCACCAGAATCGGAAAGACAGAGGCAGACAAGTGTGCACTGCAGCAATATTTAAATAGCCAAGACATGGAAGCAAATAAAGGTCCATAAACAGATGAATGGACAAAGAAGAAGTGGTATATGTACAGAATGCAATATTAGCCACGAAAAAAAAGTAAAAGAATGGCATATGCAGCACCACTTAATCACACAACGTGAAGTAAGTCAGAATGCGAAAGAGAAATGTCCTATGATATCACTGATGTTATCTGAAAATTCATAAAAAGGAACATATTTCCATAGACAAAGACAATCTCAGATTGAGAAGACAAACTTACGGTTAAGCCAAAGAAAAGGTGTGAGGAGTGGATAAATTAGGATATTGGGGTTAACAAACATATACTAATACATATAAAATATATAAACCCCAAACACCTATGGAATACCATGAGTGGTCTACTGAACACTCTGTAATAACCTTCATGGAAAAGGACACAAAGATCAATAGATATATGTTTATGTGTAAATTTACAAGATTCTTTACACCTAGAACAAAAGACATTTTTCAATCCAATTTGCTCTGATAAAAACTAAAACTTAAAGACACAAACAAGAATTAAGGAGGCTCAAACTTATGGGGGTTTGTCCGGGCACATTCCACTCTAATCTGCAACCTAAAAGCACAACTTGCAGCAAGGTTCTGTTTCCCTAGCAAGCAGAGTTGGCAACGTAGAAATGCTGCCACCCTAAGGCCGTTTCCTCAAACAGCACCTTTAAATCCACTGCTAATGGTCACTAAGATTCACAAGGACTGCAGGGCTGTAAATGACTCATGCCCTCAAAAAATGTCCTGGGGTAGGGAATGGACAAAAAAATCCAAACGCGCCAAATTTTTCAAGAAGGCAATTTGAAGTTGCAAGTTTAGCTCAATCGTAAAAAAAATGAAAAGGACATTGATAAACACAAAACAACAGGAATTATTAGACGCATGCAAATCCAAACTACACAAAGCTATCACCTCACACCAGTCACAATGACCATCAGCAAAAAATCAACAAACAATAGATGTTGAAGAAGTTGTGGAGAATAGCGTAACCCCTCGGTCTAAGTGGGATGTAAACTGGTAACAGCCAATAACAGGAACAGAATGGCAGTGCGTTTCAAGGTAAAAATTGAGTTACCATATGATCCAGAAGGCCCACGATTGGGCCTGTCACCTGTGAAAGCCAGAATCAAAAAGACACAGCATGGAAAATCGTGTATTGCAGCAGTATTTACAATAGCCAAGACATGGAAGCAACAAAAATGTCCATCATCAGATGAACGGGCGAAAAAGTGGTCCATGTACACAATGCAATATTAGACACAGAAAAGAATGAAACAATGCCGTTTGCAGCACCATAGATGAGGCCACAGATAATCACACAACTTGAAGTAAGTCAGAAAGCGAGAGACACATATCCTATGATGGCACGTATAGGTGTTATCTAAAAGTTGATAGGAATGAACCTATTTCCACAGAGAAGGACACTCACGTGTTCAGGAAACAAGCTTGTGGTTCACCAAAGGGAAAGGTGTGAGGAATGTACAACGGAGGATATTGGGTTTAACAGACATATGCTAATACTTATAAAATATATAATCATCAAAGACATACCGAATACCAAGAGAGGGCTACACAACATTCTGTAATAACCTATATGGAACGGGATCCAAACATGAAAAGATATATGTATCAATGAAAGGGATTCTGTACACCTAGGACAAACACAACATTGCAATCAAATTTGATCTGAGAAAAATGAAAATTAAATTAAGAATACCAACAACAAATAAGAAGACATAGTTTTTGGGGGTTTGTCCTGGCACATTCCACTTTACTTTACAACCTACAAACAGGACTTCCAGGAAGGCTCTGTTGCCCTAGAAACCAGAGTTGGGAATATAGAAATGCTGCCTCCTTGTGGCCGTGTCCTGCAACAGCATCTTTAAACCCAGAGCTAAAGGTCATGTAATATTCACAATTACTACAGGGCTGTAAATGACACCTGCCCTCAAAAAATGTCCTGGTGCAGGTAATGGCCACAGGAATCCAGAACATGGCAAATTTTTCAAGGAAACAATTTGAAGAGGCAAGTTTCTCTGTTTTACTTACAAAAAACGAAAACAAAACGGACGTAGATAAAAGCTCAATATCGGGAATTATTAGACGCATGCAAATCCAAACTACAAAAAGGTATCACCACCCAACACTCAAAATGCCATCAGTAAAAAGTCTACAAACAATAAATGCTGAAGGGCCTTTAGAGATCTGTGTACCCTCTAGTTGCTGGTCGGATGTAAACTGGTAACAGCCAGTAGTGAGAACCAAATGGAGGTGCGTTGAAAGGTAAAAATGGAACTACCATATGATCTAGTAGGCCCACTGCTGGGCCTTACCCCGGAGAAGACCAGAATCCAAAAGACACAGGCTGGCAATCCTGCACTGCACCAATATTTAGCAGAGCCAAGACTTGGAAGTAACCAAAATGTCCATCTACAGATGAATGTAAAAAGAAGAAGTGGTCCATGTACACAATGCAATATTCGCTATGGAAAAGTATGCAACACTGCTCTTTGCAGCACCATAGATGAGCCTAGAGATAATCACAGAACATGAGGTAAGTCGGAAAGCAGACGACAAATAACCTGTGATATCACTCCTACGTGTTACCTAACAACTGACACATATGAACATATTTCCACAGAGAAAGACTCTCACAGACTTAGAAAACAAACTATGGTTATCTAAAGGGAAAGGTGGGAGGAATGGATACATTAAGATTAGGGTTACCATACGTATACAAATACATATCCAACACATGTATCAAAAAGACCGACCATATACCAAGGGAGGTCTACTGAACACTCTGTAATAATTCACACAGGGGCTTGCCTGGTGGCACCGTGGTGAAGAATCCGCCTGCCAATGCAGGGGACACAGGTTCGATCCCTGGTTCGGGAAGATCCCACATGCTGCAGAGCAACTAAGCCCGTGCACCACCACTAATGAGCCAACGCTCTGGAGCCCATGAGCCATAACTACTGAGCCCATGCGCCACAACTACTGAAGACTGCACGCCTAGAGCCCGTGCTCCACAACAAGAGAAGCCACTGCAGTGAGAACCCTGTGCACCACAATGGAGAGTAGCCCTCACTCAGCGCAACTAGAGAATGCCCACAGGCAGCAACGAAGATCCAACTCAGCCAAAAATAAATAAATAAATAAAATAAATTTATAAAAAAATAATAGTAATTTACATGGGAAGAGGATCTTTACATGAATAGATATATATATAATGTTCAATTGAACCTGATTGTGTACACGCAGTACAAACACTATTCTACTCATTACCCCAATTTAAAAAATGAAAACCACAAACAACAATTAATGAGACATAAAGTTATTGAGTATTTCCCCGGCACATTCCATTCTAATTTACAACCTAGGAACACAACTTTCAGGAAGGCCCTGCCGCCCTCGTAACTAGATTTGGGAATGGAGAAATGCTGCCGCCTTGTGACCGTTTCCCACAACGGCAGCTTTGAACACAGGGCCAACGGTCATTTAAGATTCACAGTAATTGTAGGGCTGTAAATGACACGTGTGCTCAAAAAAGGTCCTGGGGTAGGTAATGGCCAAAAAAGTTCACAACACGGAAAATGTTTCAAGAAAACAGTTTGAAGAGGTAAGTCTTACTCACTCTGTTATTTCAAAAAAAGAAGAACATGGATAAAAGCTCAATATCAGGAATTATTGGTTGGATGCAAATCCAAACTACAAAAAGATTTCGCCACCCAATATTCAAAATGCCATCCGTAAAAAGTCTGCAAACAATGAATGCTGACGGGTTGGTGGAGAAATCCATACCCACTACGCAGTTGGTTGGATGTAAACTGGTAAGAGCTAATCATGAGAACAGAATGGAGCTGCATTTAAAACGTAAACACTGAGCTACCATATGATGCGGCCGATCCCCTAATGGGCCTATACCCTTGGAAGACCAGAATCGGAAAGGCACAGGCAGGCAAACATGCACTGCAGCAATACTTACAATAGCCAAGACATGCAAGCAAACAAAATGTCCATCAACAGATAAATGGACAAAGAAGAAGTGGTATACGTACCGAATGGAACAGTAGCCTCGGAAGAAAAATGAACAATGCCGCTTTCAGGACTACAGATGAGCCTAGAAATAATCATCCTACGTTATGTAAATCAAAAGGGAATGACAAATATTCTATGATATCATTTATACATGTTATCCTAAGATTGCTACCAATGAACATATTTCCACAGAAAAAGACACACACAGACTTATGAAACAAACTAATGGTTAACCAAAATGAAAGGTGGGAGGATGGAAAAATTAGGATTATGGGGGTAGCATACATATACTTATGTATGTTAAATGTATATAAACATATAACATATAAACTACATGAAATATATTATCACCAATACATATAAAATATATAATGACAAAACACCTACCAAATACCAAGGGAGGTCTACTCAACATTCTGTAATAACATACACGGTAACAGGATCCGAAGATGAACAGACATATGTATGAATCATTGAGCAGATTCTGTACAGCCAGACAATCACAACACTCTAATCAAATTTACTCCGATAAGAAATAGAAATTAAATTTAAATAACAAACATAAGTAAGGAGACATAAACTTCTGGGGGCTTGTCCCAGCACATTCAACTCTAATTTACAACCGAGGAAGACTCTGTTGTCCAGGAAGAATCTGTTGCCCTAGTAATAAAAGCGGAAAACGTAATAATGCTGCCGCCTTGTGGCTGTTTCCCACAACAGCAGCTTTAAACCCAGTGCTAATGGTCGCTTAATAGTCACAAGGACTGCAGGGCTGTAAATGACACCTGCCCTCAAAAAATGCCCTGGGGTAGGGAATAGGCAAGAAAATTCAACACATGACAAATTTTTCAAGAAGTCAATATGAAGAGGGACGTTGTACTCACTCTGTAAAAAAAGGAAAAGGAAAAAAGGACATGCCTAAAGCTCAGTATAAGGAATTATTAGCCACATGCAAATCCAACCTCCAAAAAGGTTTCAGCTCACACCAGTCAAATGACCACCAGCCAGAAGTCTACAAACTATCAATGCTGAAGGGGTTTTAGAGAAATGTGTACCTTCTAGCTGCTGGTGGGATGTTACTGGGTAACAACACTAAGGAAAACTGAATGGAGCTGCTTTAAAAGGTAAAAATTGAGCTACCATATGATGCGGCAGGGCACCTTCTGTGCCTGTAACCTAAGACCACCAGAATCGGAAAGACAGAGGCAGACAAGTGTGCACTGCAGCAATATTTAAATAGCCAAGACATGGAAGCAAATAAAGGTCCATAAACAGATGAATGGACAAAGAAGAAGTGGTATATGTACAGAATGCAATATTAGCCACGAAAAAAAAGTAAAAGAATGGCATATGCAGCACCACTTAATCACACAACGTGAAGTAAGTCAGAATGCGAAAGAGAAATGTCCTATGATATCACTGATGTTATCTGAAAATTCATAAAAAGGAACATATTTCCATAGAGAAAGACAATCTCAGATTGAGAAGACAAACTTACGGTTAAGCCAAAGAAAAGGTGTGAGGAGTGGATAAATTAGGATATTGGGGTTAACAAACATATACTAATAGATATAAAATATATAAACCCCAAACACCTATGGAATACCATGAGTGGTCTACTGAACACTCTGTAATAACCTTCATGGAAAAGGACACAAAGATCAATAGATATATGTTTATGTGTAAATTTACAAGATTCTTTACACCTAGAACAAAAGACATTTTTCAATCCAATTTGCTCTGATAAAAACTAAAACTTAAAGACACAAACAAGAATTAAGGAGGCTCAAACTTATGGGGGTTTGTCCGGGCACATTCCACTCTAATCTGCAACCTAAAAGCACAACTTGCAGCAAGGTTCTGTTTCCCTAGCAAGCAGAGTTGGCAACGTAGAAATGCTGCCACCCTAAGGCCGTTTCCTCAAACAGCACCTTTAAATCCACTGCTAATGGTCACTAAGATTCACAAGGACTGCAGGGCTGTAAATGACTCATGCCCTCAAAAAATGTCCTGGGGTAGGGAATGGACAAAAAAATCCAAACGCGCCAAATTTTTCAAGAAGGCAATTTGAAGTTGCAAGTTTAGCTCAATCGTAAAAAAAATGAAAAGGACATTGATAAACACAAAACAACAGGAATTATTAGACGCATGCAAATCCAAACTACACAAAGCTATCACCTCACACCAGTCACAATGACCATCAGCAAAAAATCAACAAACAATAGATGGTGAAGAAGTTGTGGAGAATAGCGTAACCCCTCGGTCTAAGTGGGATGTAAACTGGTAACAGCCAATAACAGGAACAGAATGGCAGTGCGTTTCAAGGTAAAAATTGAGTTACCATATGATCCAGAAGGCCCACGATTGGGCCTGTCACCTGTGAAAGCCAGAATCAAAAAGACACAGCATGGAAAATCGTGTATTGCAGCAGTATTTACAATAGCCAAGACATGGAAGCAACAAAAATGTCCATCATCAGATGAACGGGCGAAAAAGTGGTCCATGTACACAATGCAATATTAGACACAGAAAAGAATGAAACAATGCCGTTTGCAGCACCATAGATGAGGCCACAGATAATCACACAACTTGAAGTAAGTCAGAAAGCGAGAGACACATATCCTATGATGGCACGTATAGGTGTTATCTAAAAGTTGATAGGAATGAACCTATTTCCACAGAGAAGGACACTCACGTGTTCAGGAAACAAGCTTGTGGTTCACCAAAGGGAAAGGTGTGAGGAATGTACAACGGAGGATATTGGGTTTAACAGACATATGCTAATACTTATAAAATATATAATCATCAAAGACATACCGAATACCAAGAGAGGGCTACACAACATTCTGTAATAACCTATATGGAACGGGATCCAAACAAGAAAAGATATATGTATCAATGAAAGGGATTCTGTACACCTAGGACAAACACAACATTGCAATCAAATTTGATCTGAGAAAAATGAAAATTAAATTAAGAATACCAACAACAAATAAGAAGACATAGTTTTTGGGGGTTTGTCCTGGCACATTCCACTTTACTTTACAACCTACAAACAGGACTTCCAGGAAGGCTCTGTTGCCCTAGAAACCAGAGTTGGGAATATAGAAATGCTGCCTCCTTGTGGCCGTGTCCTGCAACAGCATCTTTAAACCCAGAGCTAATGCTCA
This sequence comes from Eschrichtius robustus, assembly GCF_028021215.1. Classification (NCBI taxonomy): domain Eukaryota; kingdom Metazoa; phylum Chordata; class Mammalia; order Artiodactyla; family Eschrichtiidae; genus Eschrichtius; species Eschrichtius robustus. The sequence continues at coordinate 214,749 of NW_027175423.1, forward strand.
TGTAATATTCACAATTACTACAGGGCTGTAAATGACACCTGCCCTCAAAAAATGTCCTGGTGCAGGTAATGGCCACAGGAATCCAGAACATGGCAAATTTTTCAAGGAAACAATTTGAAGAGGCAAGTTTCTCTGTTTTACTTTAAAAAAACGAAAACAAAACGGACGTAGATAAAAGCTCAATATCGGGAATTATTAGACGCATGCAAATCCAAACTACAAAAAGGTATCACCACCCAACACTCAAAATGCCATCAGTAAAAAGTCTACAAACAATAAATGCTGAAGGGCCTTTAGAGATCCGTGTACCCTCTAGTTGCTGGTCGGATGTAAACTGGTAACAGCCAGTAGTGAGAACCAAATGGAGGTGCGTTGAAAGGTAAAAATGGAACTACCATATGATCTAGTAGGCCCACTGCTGGGCCTTACCCCGGAGAAGACCAGAATCCAAAAGACACAGGCTGGCAATCCTGCACTGCACCAATATTTAGCAGAGCCAAGACTTGGAAGTAACCAAAATGTCCATCTACAGATGAATGTAAAAAGAAGAAGTGGTCCATGTACACAATGCAATATTCGCTATGGAAAAGTATGCAACACTGCTCTTTGCAGCACCATAGATGAGCCTAGAGATAATCACAGAACATGAGGCAAGTCGGAAAGCAGACGACAAATAACCTGTGATATCACTCCTACGTGTTACCTAACAACTGACACATATGAACATATTTCCACAGAGAAAGACTCTCACAGACTTAGAAAACAAACTATGGTTATCTAAAGGGAAAGGTGGGAGGAATGGATACATTAAGATTAGGGTTACCATACGTATACAAATACATATCCAACACATGTATCAAAAAGACCGACCATATACCAAGGGAGGTCTACTGAACGCTCTGTAATAATTCACACAGGGGCTTGCCTGGTGGCACCGTGGTGAAGAATCCGCCTGCCAATGCAGGGGACACAGGTTCGATCCCTGGTTCGGGAAGATCCCACATGCTGCAGAGCAACTAAGCCCGTGCACCACCACTAATGAGCCAACGCTCTGGAGCCCATGAGCCATAACTACTGAGCCCATGCGCCACAACTACTGAAGACTGCACGCCTAGAGCCCGTGCTCCACAACAAGAGAAGCCACTGCAGTGAGAACCCTGTGCACCGCAATGGAGAGTAGCCCTCACTCAGCGCAACTAGAGAATGCCCACAGGCAGCAACGAAGATCCAACTCAGCCAAAATTAAATAAATAAATAAAATAAATTTATAAAAAAATAATAGTAATTTACATGGGAAGAGGATCTTTACATGAATAGATATATATACAATGTTCAATTGAACCTGATTGTGTACACGCAGTACAAACACTATTCTACTCATTACCCCAATTTAAAAAATGAAAACCACAAACAACAATTAATGAGACTTAAATTTACTGAGATTTTCCCTGGCACATTCCATTCTAATTTACAACCTAGGAACACAACTTTCAGGAAGGCCCTGCCGCCCTCGTAACTAGATTTGGGAATGGAGAAATGCTGCCGCCTTGTGACCGTTTCCCACAACGGCAGCTTTGAACACAGGGCCAACGGTCATTTAAGATTCACAGTAATTGTAGGGCTGTAAATGACACGTGTGCTCAAAAAAGGTCCTGGGGTAGGTAATGGCCAAAAAAGTTCACAACACGGAAAATGTTTCAAGAAAACAGTTTGAAGAGGTACGTCTTACTCACTCTGTTATTTCAAAAAAAGAAGAACATGGATAAAAGCTCAATATCAGGAATTATTGGTTGGATGCAAATCCAAACTACAAAAAGATTTCGCCACCCAATATTCAAAATGCCATCCGTAAAAAGTCTGCAAACAATGAATGCTGACGGGTTGGTGGAGAAATCCATACCCACTACGCAGTTGGTTGGATGTAAACTGGTAAGAGCTAATCATGAGAACAGAATGGAGCTGCATTTAAAACGTAAACACTGAGCTACCATATGATGCGGCCGATCCCCTAATGGGCCTATACCCTTGGAAGACCAGAATCGGAAAGGCACAGGCAGGCAAACATGCACTGCAGCAATACTTACAATAGCCAAGACATGCAAGCAAACAAAATGTCCATCAACAGATAAATGGACAAAGAAGAAGTGGTATACGTACCGAATGGAACAGTAGCCTCGGAAGAAAAATGAACAATGCCGCTTTCAGGACTACAGATGAGCCTAGAAATAATCATCCTACGTTATGTAAATCAAAAGGGAATGACAAATATTCTATGATATCATTTATACATGTTATCCTAAGATTGCTACCAATGAACATATTTCCACAGAAAAAGACACACACAGACTTATGAAACAAACTAATGGTTAACCAAAATGAAAGCTGGGAGGATGGAAAAATTAGGATTATGGGGGTAGCATACATATACTTATGTATGTTAAATGTATATAAACATATAACATATAAACTACATGAAATATATTATCACCAATACATATAAAATATATAATGACAAAACACCTACCAAATACCAAGGGAGGTCTACTCAACATTCTGTAATAACATACACGGTAACAGGATCCGAAGATGAACAGACATATGTATGAATCATTGAGCAGATTCTGTACAGCCAGACAATCACAACACTCTAATCAAATTTACTCCGATAAGAAATAGAAATTAAATTTAAATAACAAACATAAGTAAGGAGACATAAACTTCTGGGGGCTTGTCCCAGCACATTCAACTCTAATTTACAACCGAGGAAGACTCTGTTGTCCAGGAAGAATCTGTTGCCCTAGTAATAAAAGCGGAAAACGTAATAATGCTGCCGCCTTGTGGCTGTTTCCCACAACAGCAGCTTTAAACCCAGTGCTAATGGTCGCTTAATAGTCACAAGGACTGCAGGGCTGTAAATGACACCTGCCCTCAAAAAATGCCCTGGGGTAGGGAATAGGCAAGAAAATTCAACACATGACAAATTTTTCAAGAAGTCAATATGAAGAGGGACGTTGTACTCACTCTGTAAAAAAAGGAAAAGGAAAAAAGGACATGCCTAAAGCTCAGTATAAGGAATTATTAGCCACATGCAAATCCAACCTCCAAAAAGGTTTCAGCTCACACCAGTCAAATGACCACCAGCCAGAAGTCTACAAACTATCAATGCTGAAGGGGTTTTAGAGAAATGTGTACCTTCTAGCTGCTGGTGGGATGTTACCGGGTAACAACACTAAGGAAAACTGAATGGAGCTGCTTTAAAAGGTAAAAATTGAGCTACCATATGATGCGGCAGGGCACCTTCTGTGCCTGTAACCTAAGACCACCAGAATCGGAAAGACAGAGGCAGACAAGTGTGCACTGCAGCAATATTTAAATAGCCAAGACATGGAAGCAAATAAAGGTCCATAAACAGATGAATGGACAAAGAAGAAGTGGTATATGTACAGAATGCAATATTAGCCACGAAAAAAAAGTAAAAGAATGGCATATGCAGCACCACTTAATCACACAACGTGAAGTAAGTCAGAATGCGAAAGAGAAATGTCCTATGATATCACTGATGTTATCTGAAAATTCATAAAAAGGAACATATTTCCATAGACAAAGACAATCTCAGATTGAGAAGACAAACTTACGGTTAAGCCAAAGAAAAGGTGTGAGGAGTGGATAAATTAGGATATTGGGGTTAACAAACATATACTAATACATATAAAATATATAAACCCCAAACACCTATGGAATACCATGAGTGGTCTACTGAACACTCTGTAATAACCTTCATGGAAAAGGACACAAAGATCAATAGATATATGTTTATGTGTAAATTTACAAGATTCTTTACACCTAGAACAAAAGACATTTTTCAATCCAATTTGCTCTGATAAAAACTAAAACTTAAAGACACAAACAAGAATTAAGGAGGCTCAAACTTATGGGGGTTTGTCCGGGCACATTCCACTCTAATCTGCAACCTAAAAGCACAACTTGCAGCAAGGTTCTGTTTCCCTAGCAAGCAGAGTTGGCAACGTAGAAATGCTGCCACCCTAAGGCCGTTTCCTCAAACAGCACCTTTAAATCCACTGCTAATGGTCACTAAGATTCACAAGGACTGCAGGGCTGTAAATGACTCATGCCCTCAAAAAATGTCCTGGGGTAGGGAATGGACAAAAAAATCCAAACGCGCCAAATTTTTCAAGAAGGCAATTTGAAGTTGCAAGTTTAGCTCAATCGTAAAAAAAATGAAAAGGACATTGATAAACACAAAACAACAGGAATTATTAGACGCATGCAAATCCAAACTACACAAAGCTATCACCTCACACCAGTCACAATGACCATCAGCAAAAAATCAACAAACAATAGATGTTGAAGAAGTTGTGGAGAATAGCGTAACCCCTCGGTCTAAGTGGGATGTAAACTGGTAACAGCCAATAACAGGAACAGAATGGCAGTGCGTTTCAAGGTAAAAATTGAGTTACCATATGATCCAGAAGGCCCACGATTGGGCCTGTCACCTGTGAAAGCCAGAATCAAAAAGACACAGCATGGAAAATCGTGTATTGCAGCAGTATTTACAATAGCCAAGACATGGAAGCAACAAAAATGTCCATCATCAGATGAACGGGCGAAAAAGTGGTCCATGTACACAATGCAATATTAGACACAGAAAAGAATGAAACAATGCCGTTTGCAGCACCATAGATGAGGCCACAGATAATCACACAACTTGAAGTAAGTCAGAAAGCGAGAGACACATATCCTATGATGGCACGTATAGGTGTTATCTAAAAGTTGATAGGAATGAACCTATTTCCACAGAGAAGGACACTCACGTGTTCAGGAAACAAGCTTGTGGTTCACCAAAGGGAAAGGTGTGAGGAATGTACAACGGAGGATATTGGGTTTAACAGACATATGCTAATACTTATAAAATATATAATCATCAAAGACATACCGAATACCAAGAGAGGGCTACACAACATTCTGTAATAACCTATATGGAACGGGATCCAAACAAGAAAAGATATATGTATCAATGAAAGGGATTCTGTACACCTAGGACAAACACAACATTGCAATCAAATTTGATCTGAGAAAAATGAAAATTAAATTAAGAATACCAACAACAAATAAGAAGACATAGTTTTTGGGGGTTTGTCCTGGCACATTCCACTTTACTTTACAACCTACAAACAGGACTTCCAGGAAGGCTCTGTTGCCCTAGAAACCAGAGTTGGGAATATAGAAATGCTGCCTCCTTGTGGCCGTGTCCTGCAACAGCATCTTTAAACCCAGAGCTAATGGTCATGTAATATTCACAATTACTACAGGGCTGTAAATGACACCTGCCCTCAAAAAATGTCCTGGTGCAGGTAATGGCCACAGGAATCCAGAACATGGCAAATTTTTCAAGGAAACAATTTGAAGAGGCAAGTTTCTCTGTTTTACTTACAAAAAACGAAAACAAAACGGACGTAGATAAAAGCTCAATATCGGGAATTATTAGACGCATGCAAATCCAAACTACAAAAAGGTATCACCACCCAACACTCAAAATGCCATCAGTAAAAAGTCTACAAACAATAAATGCTGAAGGGCCTTTAGAGATCCGTGTACCCTCTAGTTGCTGGTCGGATGTAAACTGGTAACAGCCAGTAGTGAGAACCAAATGGAGGTGCGTTGAAAGGTAAAAATGGAACTACCATATGATCTAGTAGGCCCACTGCTGGGCCTTACCCCGGAGAAGACCAGAATCCAAAAGACACAGGCTGGCAATCCTGCACTGCACCAATATTTAGCAGAGCCAAGACTTGGAAGTAACCAAAATGTCCATCTACAGATGAATGTAAAAAGAAGAAGTGGTCCATGTACACAATGCAATATTCGCTATGGAAAAGTATGCAACACTGCTCTTTGCAGCACCATAGATGAGCCTAGAGATAATCACAGAACATGAGGCAAGTCGGAAAGCAGACGACAAATAACCTGTGATATCACTCCTACGTGTTACCTAACAACTGACACATATGAACATATTTCCACAGAGAAAGACTCTCACAGACTTAGAAAACAAACTATGGTTATCTAAAGGGAAAGGTGGGAGGAATGGATACATTAAGATTAGGGTTACCATACGTATACAAATACATATCCAACACATGTATCAAAAAGACCGACCATATACCAAGGGAGGTCTACTGAACGCTCTGTAATAATTCACACAGGGGCTTGCCTGGTGGCACCGTGGTGAAGAATCCGCCTGCCAATGCAGGGGACACAGGTTCGATCCCTGGTTCGGGAAGATCCCACATGCTGCAGAGCAACTAAGCCCGTGCACCACCACTAATGAGCCAACGCTCTGGAGCCCATGAGCCATAACTACTGAGCCCATGCGCCACAACTACTGAAGACTGCACGCCTAGAGCCCGTGCTCCACAACAAGAGAAGCCACTGCAGTGAGAACCCTGTGCACCGCAATGGAGAGTAGCCCTCACTCAGCGCAACTAGAGAATGCCCACAGGCAGCAACGAAGATCCAACTCAGCCAAAATTAAATAAATAAATAAAATAAATTTATAAAAAAATAATAGTAATTTACATGGGAAGAGGATCTTTACATGAATAGATATATATATAATGTTCAATTGAACCTGATTGTGTACACGCAGTACAAACACTATTCTACTCATTACCCCAATTTAAAAAATGAAAACCACAAACAACAATTAATGAGACTTAAATTTACTGAGATTTTCCCTGGCACATTCCATTCTAATTTACAACCTAGGAACACAACTTTCAGGAAGGCCCTGCCGCCCTCGTAACTAGATTTGGGAATGGAGAAATGCTGCCGCCTTGTGACCGTTTCCCACAACGGCAGCTTTGAACACAGGGCCAACGGTCATTTAAGATTCACAGTAATTGTAGGGCTGTAAATGACACGTGTGCTCAAAAAAGGTCCTGGGGTAGGTAATGGCCAAAAAAGTTCACAACACGGAAAATGTTTCAAGAAAACAGTTTGAAGAGGTACGTCTTACTCACTCTGTTATTTCAAAAAAAGAAGAACATGGATAAAAGCTCAATATCAGGAATTATTGGTTGGATGCAAATCCAAACTACAAAAAGATTTCGCCACCCAATATTCAAAATGCCATCCGTAAAAAGTCTGCAAACAATGAATGCTGACGGGTTGGTGGAGAAATCCATACCCACTACGCAGTTGGTTGGATGTAAACTGGTAAGAGCTAATCATGAGAACAGAATGGAGCTGCATTTAAAACGTAAACACTGAGCTACCATATGATGCGGCCGATCCCCTAATGGGCCTATACCCTTGGAAGACCAGAATCGGAAAGGCACAGGCAGGCAAACATGCACTGCAGCAATACTTACAATAGCCAAGACATGCAAGCAAACAAAATGTCCATCAACAGATAAATGGACAAAGAAGAAGTGGTATACGTACCGAATGGAACAGTAGCCTCGGAAGAAAAATGAACAATGCCGCTTTCAGGACTACAGATGAGCCTAGAAATAATCATCCTACGTTATGTAAATCAAAAGGGAATGACAAATATTCTATGATATCATTTATACATGTTATCCTAAGATTGCTACCAATGAACATATTTCCACAGAAAAAGACACACACAGACTTATGAAACAAACTAATGGTTAACCAAAATGAAAGCTGGGAGGATGGAAAAATTAGGATTATGGGGGTAGCATACATATACTTATGTATGTTAAATGTATATAAACATATAACATATAAACTACATGAAATATATTATCACCAATACATATAAAATATATAATGACAAAACACCTACCAAATACCAAGGGAGGTCTACTCAACATTCTGTAATAACATACACGGTAACAGGATCCGAAGATGAACAGACATATGTATGAATCATTGAGCAGATTCTGTACAGCCAGACAATCACAACACTCTAATCAAATTTACTCCGATAAGAAATAGAAATTAAATTTAAATAACAAACATAAGTAAGGAGACATAAACTTCTGGGGGCTTGTCCCAGCACATTCAACTCTAATTTACAACCGAGGAAGACTCTGTTGTCCAGGAAGAATCTGTTGCCCTAGTAATAAAAGCGGAAAACGTAATAATGCTGCCGCCTTGTGGCTGTTTCCCACAACAGCAGCTTTAAACCCAGTGCTAATGGTCGCTTAATAGTCACAAGGACTGCAGGGCTGTAAATGACACCTGCCCTCAAAAAATGCCCTGGGGTAGGGAATAGGCAAGAAAATTCAACACATGACAAATTTTTCAAGAAGTCAATATGAAGAGGGACGTTGTACTCACTCTGTAAAAAAAGGAAAAGGAAAAAAGGACATGCCTAAAGCTCAGTATAAGGAATTATTAGCCACATGCAAATCCAACCTCCAAAAAGGTTTCAGCTCACACCAGTCAAATGACCACCAGCCAGAAGTCTACAAACTATCAATGCTGAAGGGGTTTTAGAGAAATGTGTACCTTCTAGCTGCTGGTGGGATGTTACCGGGTAACAACACTAAGGAAAACTGAATGGAGCTGCTTTAAAAGGTAAAAATTGAGCTACCATATGATGCGGCAGGGCACCTTCTGTGCCTGTAACCTAAGACCACCAGAATCGGAAAGACAGAGGCAGACAAGTGTGCACTGCAGCAATATTTAAATAGCCAAGACATGGAAGCAAATAAAGGTCCATAAACAGATGAATGGACAAAGAAGAAGTGGTATATGTACAGAATGCAATATTAGCCACGAAAAAAAAGTAAAAGAATGGCATATGCAACACCACTTAATCACACAACGTGAAGTAAGTCAGAATGCGAAAGAGAAATGTCCTATGATATCACTGATGTTATCTGAAAATTCATAAAAAGGAACATATTTCCATAGAGAAAGACAATCTCAGATTGAGAAGACAAACTTACGGTTAAGCCAAAGAAAAGGTGTGAGGAGTGGATAAATTAGGATATTGGGGTTAACAAACATATACTAATACATATAAAATATATAAACCCCAAACACCTATGGAATACCATGAGTGGTCTACTGAACACTCTGTAATAACCTTCATGGAAAAGGACACAAAGATCAATAGATATATGTTTATGTGTAAATGAACAAGATTCTTTACACCTAGAACAAAAGACATTTTTCAATCCAATTTGCTCTGATAAAAACTAAAACTTAAAGACACAAACAAGAATTAAGGAGGCTCAAACTTATGGGGGTTTGTCCGGGCACAATCCACTCTAATCTGCAACCTAAAAGCACAACTTGCAGCAAGGTTCTGTTTCCCTAGCAAGCAGAGTTGGCAACGTAGAAATGCTGCCACCCTAAGGCCGTTTCCTCAAACAGCACCTTTAAATCCACTGCTAATGGTCACTAAGATTCACAAGGACTGCAGGGCTGTAAATGACTCATGCCCTCAAAAAATGTCCTGGGGTAGGGAATGGACAAAAAAATCCAAATGCGCCAAATTTTTCAAGAAGGCAATTTGAAGTTGCAAGTTTAGCTCAATCGTAAAAAAAAATGAAAAGGACATTGATAAAAACAAAACAACAGGAATTATTAGACGCATGCAATGACCATCAGCAAAAAGTCAACAAACAATAGATGTTGAAGAAGTTGTGGAGAATAGCGTAACCCCTCGGTCTAAGTGAGATGTAAACTGGTAACAGCCAATAACAGGAACAGAATGGCAGTGCGTTTCAAGGTAAAAATTGAGTTACCATATGATCCAGAAGGCCCACGATTGGGCCTGTCACCTGTGAGAGCCAGAATCAAAAAGACCCAGGATGGAAAATCGTGTATTGCAGCAGTATTTACAATAGCCAAGACATGGAAGTAACAAAAATGTCCATCATCAGATGAACGGGCGAAAAAGTGGTCCATGTACACAATGCAATATTAGACACAGAGAAGAATGAAACAATGCCGTTTGCAGCACCATAGATGAGGCCACAGATAATCACACAACTTGAAGTAAGTCAGAAAGCGAGAGACACATATCCTATGATGGCACGTATAGGTGTTATCTAAAAGTTGATAGGAATGAACCTATTTCCACAGAGAAGGACACTCACGTGTTCAGGAAACAAGCTTGTGTTTCACCAAAGGGAAAGGTGTGAGGAATGTACAACGGAGGATATTGGGTTTAACAGACATATGCTAATACTTATAAAATATATAATCATCAAAGACATACCGAATACCAAGAGAGGGCTACACAACATTCTGTAATAACCTATATGGAACGGGATCCAAACATGAAAAGATATATGTATCAATGAAAGGGATTCTGTACACCTAGGACAAACACAACATTGCAATCAAATTTGATCTGAGAAAAATGAAAATTAAATTAAGAATACCAACAACAAATAAGAAGACATAGTTTTTGGGGGTTTGTCCTGGCACATTCCACTTTACTTTACAACCTACAAACAGGACTTCCAGGAAGGCTCTGTTGCCCTAGAAACCAGAGTTGGGAATATAGAAATGCTGCCTCCTTGTGGCCGTGTCCTGCAACAGCATCTTTAAACCCAGAGCTAATGCTCATGTAATATTCACAATTACTACAGGGCTGTAAATGACACCTGCCCTCAAAAAATGTCCTGGTGCAGGTAATGGCCACAGGAATCCAGAACATGGCAAATTTTTCAAGGAAACAATTTGAAGAGGCAAGTTTCTCTGTTTTACTTTAAAAAAACGAAAACAAAACGGACGTAGATAAAAGCTCAATATCGGGAATTATTAGACGCATGCAAATCCAAACTACAAAAAGGTATCACCACCCAACACTCAAAATGCCATCAGTAAAAAGTCTACAAACAATAAATGCTGAAGGGCCTTTAGAGATCCGTGTACCCTCTAGTTGCTGGTCGGATGTAAACTGGTAACAGCCAGTAGTGAGAACCGAATGGAGGTGCGTTGAAAGGTAAAAATGGAACTACCATGTGATCTAGTAGGCCCACTGCTGGGCCTTACCCCGGAGTAGACCAGAATCCAAAAGACACAGGCTGGCAATCCTGCACTGCACCAATATTTAGCAGAGCCAAGACTTGGAAGTAACCAAAATGTCCATCTACAGATGAATGTAAAAAGAAGAAGTGGTCCATGTACACAATGCAATATTCGCTATGGAAAAGTATGCAACACTGCTCTTTGCAGCACCATAGATGAGCCTAGAGATAATCACAGAACATGAGGTAAGTCGGAAAGCAGACGACAAATAACCTGTGATATCACTCCTACGTGTTACCTAACAACTGACACATATGAACATATTTCCACAGAGAAAGACTCTCACAGACTTAGAAAACAAACTATGGTTATCTAAAGGGAAAGGTGGGAGGAATGGATACATTAAGATTAGGGTTACCATACGTATACAAATACATATCCAACACATGTATCAAAAAGACCGACCATATACCAAGGGAGGTCTACTGAACGCTCTGTAATAATTCACACAGGGGCTTGCCTGGTGGCACCGTGGTGAAGAATCCGCCTGCCAATGCAGGGGACACAGGTTCGATCCCTGGTTCGGGAAGATCCCACATGCTGCAGAGCAACTAAGCCCGTGCACCACCACTAATGAGCCAACGCTCTGGAGCCCATGAGCCATAACTACTGAGCCCATGCGCCACAACTACTGAAGACTGCACGCCTAGAGCCCGTGCTCCACAACAAGAGAAGCCACTGCAGTGAGAACCCTGTGCACCGCAATGGAGAGTAGCCCTCACTCAGCGCAACTAGAGAATGCCCACAGGCAGCAACGAAGATCCAACTCAGCCAAAAATAAATAAATAAATAAAATAAATTTATAAAAAATAATAGTAATTTACATGGGAAGAGGATCTTTACATGAATAGATATATATATAATGTTCAATTGAACCTGATTGTGTACACGCAGTACAAACACTATTCTACTCATTACCCCAATTTAAAAAATGAAAACCACAAACAACAATTAATGAGACTTAAATTTACTGAGATTTTCCCTGGCACATTCCATTCTAATTTACAACCTAGGAACACAACTTTCAGGAAGGCCCTGCCGCCCTCGTAACTAGATTTGGGAATGGAGAAATGCTGCCGCCTTGTGACCGTTTCCCACAACGGCAGCTTTGAACACAGGGCCAACGGTCATTTAAGATTCACAGTAATTGTAGGGCTGTAAATGACACGTGTGCTCAAAAAAGGTCCTGGGGTAGGTAATGGCCAAAAAAGTTCACAACACGGAAAATGTTTCAAGAAAACAGTTTGAAGAGGTAAGTCTTACTCACTCTGTTATTTCAAAAAAAGAAGAACATGGATAAAAGCTCAATATCAGGAATTATTGGTTGGATGCAAATCCAAACTACAAAAAGATTTCGCCACCCAATATTCAAAATGCCATCCGTAAAAAGTCTGCAAACAATGAATGCTGACGGGTTGGTGGAGAAATCCATACCCACTATGCAGTTGGTTGGATGTAAACTGGTAAGAGCTAATCATGAGAACAGAATGGAGCTGCATTTAAAACGTAAACACTGAGCTACCATATGATGCGGCCGATCCCCTAATGGGCCTATACCCTTGGAAGACCAGAATCGGAAAGGCACAGGCAGGCAAACATGCACTGCAGCAATACTTACAATAGCCAAGACATGCAAGCAAACAAAATGTCCATCAACAGATAAATGGACAAAGAAGAAGTGGTATACGTACCGAATGGAATAGTAGCCTCGGAAGAAAAATGAACAATGCCGCTTTCAGGACTACAGATGAGCCTAGAAATAACCATCCTACGTTATGTAAATCAAAAGGGAATGACAAATATTCTATGATATCATTTATACATGTTATCCTAAGATTGCTACCAATGAACATATTTCCACAGAAAAAGACACACACAGACTTATGAAACAAACTAATGGTTAACCAAAATGAAAGCTGAGAGGATGGAAAAATTAGGATTATGGGGGTAGCATACGTATACTTATGTATGTTAAATGTATATAAACATATAACATATAAACTACATGAAATATATTATCACCAATACATATAAAATATATAATGACAAAACACCTACCAAATACCAAGGGAGGTCTACTCAACATTCTGTAATAACATACACGGTAACAGGATCCGAAGATGAACAGACATATGTATGAATCATTGAGCAGATTCTGTAGAGCCAGACAATCACAACTCTCTAATCAAATTTACTCCGATAAGAAATAGAAATTAAATTTAAATAACAAACATAAGTAAGGAGACATAAACTTCTGGGGGCTTGTCCCAGCACATTCAACTCTAATTTACAACCGAGGAACACCATGTCCAGGAAGACTCTGTTGCCCTAGTAACAAGAGCTGAGAACGTAATAATGCTGCCGCCTTGTGGCTGTTTCCCACAACAGCAGCTTTAAACCCAGTGCTAATGGTCGCTTAATAGTCACAAGGACTGCAGGGCTGTAAATGACACCTGCCCTCAAAAAATGCCCTGGGGTAGGGAATAGGCAAGAAAATTCAACACATGACAAATTTTTCAAGAAGTCAATATGAAGAGGGACGTTGTACTCACTCTGTAAAAAAAGGAAAAGGAAAAAAGGACATGCCTAAAGCTCAGTATAAGGAATTATTAGCCACATGCAAATCCAACCTCCAAAAAGGTTTCAGCTCACACCAGTCAAATGACCACCAGCCAGAAGTCTACAAACTATCAATGCTGAAGGGGTTTTAGAGAAATGTGTACCTTCTAGCTGCTGGTGGGATGTTACCCGGTAACAACACTAAGGAAAACTGAATGGAGCTGCTTTAAAAGGTAAAAATTGAGCTACCATATGATGCGGCAGGGCACCTTCTGTGCCTGTAACCTAAGACCACCAGAATCGGAAAGACAGAGGCAGACAAGTGTGCACTGCAGCAATATTTAAATAGCCAAGACATGGAAGCAAATAAAGGTCCATAAACAGATGAATGGACAAAGAAGAAGTGGTATATGTACAGAATGCAATATTAGCCACGAAAAAAAAGTAAAAGAATGGCATATGCAGCACCACTTAATCACACAACGTGAAGTAAGTCAGAATGCGAAAGAGAAATGTCCTATGATATCACTGATGTTATCTGAAAATTCATAAAAAGGAACATATTTCCATAGAGAAAGACAATCTCAGATTGAGAAGACAAACTTACGGTTAAGCCAAAGAAAAGGTGTGAGGAGTGGATAAATTAGGATATTGGGGTTAACAAACATATACTAATACATATAAAATATATAAACCCCAAACACCTATGGAATACCATGAGTGGTCTACTGAACACTCTGTAATAACCTTCATGGAAAAGGACACAAAGATCAATAGATATATGTTTATGTGTAAATTTACAAGATTCTTTACACCTAGAACAAAAGACATTTTTCAATCCAATTTGCTCTGATAAAAACTAAAACTTAAAGACACAAACAAGAATTAAGGAGGCTCAAACTTATGGGGGTTTGTCCGGGCACATTCCACTCTAATCTGCAACCTAAAAGCACAACTTGCAGCAAGGTTCTGTTTCCCTAGCAAGCAGAGTTGGCAACGTAGAAATGCTGCCACCCTAAGGCCGTTTCCTCAAACAGCACCTTTAAATCCACTGCTAATGGTCACTAAGATTCACAAGGACTGCAGGGCTGTAAATGACTCATGCCCTCAAAAAATGTCCTGGGGTAGGGAATGGACAAAAAAATCCAAACGCGCCAAATTTTTCAAGAAGGCAATTTGAAGTTGCAAGTTTAGCTCAATCGTAAAAAAAAATGAAAAGGACATTGATAAACACAAAACAACAGGAATTATTAGACGCATGCAAATCCAAACTACACAAAGCTATCACCTCACACCAGTCACAATGACCATCAGCAAAAAATCAACAAACAATAGATGTTGAAGAAGTTGTGGAGAATAGCGTAACCCCTCGGTCTAAGTGGGATGTAAACTGGTAACAGCCAATAACAGGAACAGAATGGCAGTGCGTTTCAAGGTAAAAATTGAGTTACCATATGATCCAGAAGGCCCACGATTGGGCCTGTCACCTGTGAAAGCCAGAATCAAAAAGACCCAGGATGGAAAATCGTGTATTGCAGCATTATTTACAATAGCCAAGACATGGAAGCAACAAAAATGTCCATCATCAGATGAACGGGCGAAAAAGTGGTCCATGTACACAATGCAATATTAGACACAGAAAAGAATGAAACAATGCCGTTTGCAGCACCATAGATGAGGCCACAGATAATCACACAACTTGAAGTAAGTGAGAAAGCGAGAGACACATATCCTATGATGGCACGTATAGGTGTTATCTAAAAGTTGATAGGAATGAACCTATTTCCACAGAGAAGGACACTCACGTGTTCAGGAAACAAGCTTGTGGTTCACCAAAGGGAAAGGTGTGAGGAATGTACAACGGAGGATATTGGGTTTAACAGACATATGCTAATACTTATAAAATATATAATCATCAAAGACATACCGAATACCAAGAGAGGGCTACACAACATTCTGTAATAACCTATATGGAACGGGATCCAAACATGAAAAGATATATGTATCAATGAAAGGGATTCTGTACACCTAGGACAAACACAACATTGCAATCAAATTTGATCTGAGAAAAATGAAAATTAAATTAAGAATACCAACAACAAATAAGAAGACATAGTTTTTGGGGGTTTGTCCTGGCACATTCCACTTTACTTTACAACCTACAAACAGGACTTCCAGGAAGGCTCTGTTGCCCTAGAAACCAGAGTTGGGAATATAGAAATGCTGCCTCCTTGTGGCCGTGTCCTGCAACAGCATCTTTAAACCCAGAGCTAATGCTCATGTAATATTCACAATTACTACAGGGCTGTAAATGACACCTGCCCTCAAAAAATGTCCTGGTGCAGGTAATGGCCACAGGAATCCAGAACATGGCAAATTTTTCAAGGAAACAATTTGAAGAGGCAAGTTTCTCTGTTTTACTTTAAAAAAACGAAAACAAAACGGACGTAGATAAAAGCTCAATATCGGGAATTATTAGACGCATGCAAATCCAAACTACAAAAAGGTATCACCACCCAACACTCAAAATGCCATCAGTAAAAAGTCTACAAACAATAAATGCTGAAGGGCCTTTAGAGATCCGTGTACCCTCTAGTTGCTGGTCGGATGTAAACTGGTAACAGCCAGTAGTGAGAACCAAATGGAGGTGCGTTGAACGGTAAAAATGGAACTACCATATGATCTAGTAGGCCCACTGCTGGGCCTTACCCCGGAGAAGACCAGAATCCAAAAGACACAGGCTGGCAATCCTGCACTGCACCAATATTTAGCAGAGCCAAGACTTGGAAGTAACCAAAATGTCCATCTACAGATGAATGTAAAAAGAAGAAGTGGTCCATGTACACAATGCAATATTCGCTATGGAAAAGTATGCAACACTGCTCTTTGCAGCACCATAGATGAGCCTAGAGATAATCACAGAACATGAGGTAAGTCGGAAAGCAGACGACAAATAACCTGTGATATCACTCCTACGTGTTACCTAACAACTGACACATATGAACATATTTCCACAGAGAAAGACTCTCACAGACTTAGAAAACAAACTATGGTTATCTAAAGGGAAAGGTGGGAGGAATGGATACATTAAGATTAGGGTTACCATACGTATACAAATACATATCCAACACATGTATCAAAAAGACCGACCATATACCAAGGGAGGTCTACTGAACGCTCTGTAATAATTCACACAGGGGCTTGCCTGGTGGCACCGTGGTGAAGAATCCGCCTGCCAATGCAGGGGACACAGGTTCGATCCCTGGTTCGGGAAGATCCCACATGCTGCAGAGCAACTAAGCCCGTGCACCACCACTAATGAGCCAACGCTCTGGAGCCCATGAGCCATAACTACTGAGCCCATGCGCCACAACTACTGAAGACTGCACGCCTAGAGCCCGTGCTCCACAACAAGAGAAGCCACTGCAGTGAGAACCCTGTGCACCACAATGGAGAGTAGCCCTCACTCAGCGCAACTAGAGAATGCCCACAGGCAGCAACGAAGATCCAACTCAGCCAAAAATAAATAAATAAATAAAATAAATTTATAAAAAAATAATAGTAATTTACATGGGAAGAGGATCTTTACATGAATAGATATATATATAATGTTCAATTGAACCTGATTGTGTACACGCAGTACAAACACTATTCTACTCATTACCCCAATTTAAAAAATGAAAACCACAAACAACAATTAATGAGACATAAAGTTATTGAGTATTTCCCCGGCACATTCCATTCTAATTTACAACCTAGGAACACAACTTTCAGGAAGGCCCTGCCGCCCTCGTAACTAGATTTGGGAATGGAGAAATGCTGCCGCCTTGTGACCGTTTCCCACAACGGCAGCTTTGAACACAGGGCCAACGGTCATTTAAGATTCACAGTAATTGTAGGGCTGTAAATGACACGTGTGCTCAAAAAAGGTCCTGGGGTAGGTAATGGCCAAAAAAGTTCACAACACGGAAAATGTTTCAAGAAAACAGTTTGAAGAGGTACGTCTTACTCACTCTGTTATTTCAAAAAAAGAAGAACATGGATAAAAGCTCAATATCAGGAATTATTGGTTGGATGCAAATCCAAACTACAAAAAGATTTCGCCACCCAATATTCAAAATGCCATCCATAAAAAGTCTGCAAACAATGAATGCTGACGGGTTGGTGGAGAAATCCATACCCACTACGCAGTTGGTTGGATGTAAACTGGTAAGAGCTAATCATGAGAACAGAATGGAGCTGCATTTAAAACGTAAACACTGAGCTACCATATGATGCGGCCGATCCCCTAATGGGCCTATACCCTTGGAAGACCAGAATCGGAAAGGCACAGGCAGGCAAACATGCACTGCAGCAATACTTACAATAGCCAAGACATGCAAGCAAACAAAATGTCCATCAACAGATAAATGGACAAAGAAGAAGTGGTATACGTACCGAATGGAATAGTAGCCTCGGAAGAAAAATGAACAATGCCGCTTTCAGGACTACAGATGAGCCTAGAAATAACCATCCTACGTTATGTAAATCAAAAGGGAATGACAAATATTCTATGATATCATTTATACATGTTATCCTAAGATTGCTACCAATGAACATATTTCCACAGAAAAAGACACACACAGACTTATGAAACAAACTAATGGTTAACCAAAATGAAAGCTGGGAGGATGGAAAAATTAGGATTATGGGGGTAGCATACATATACTTATGTATGTTAAATGTATATAAACATATAACATATAAACTACATGAAATATATTATCACCAATACATATAAAATATATAATGACAAAACACCTACCAAATACCAAGGGAGGTCTACTCAACATTCTGTAATAACATACACGGTAACAGGATCCGAAGATGAACAGACATATGTATGAATCATTGAGCAGATTCTGTAGAGCCAGACAATCACAACTCTCTAATCAAATTTACTCCGATAAGAAATAGAAATTAAATTTAAATAACAAACATAAGTAAGGAGACATAAACTTCTGGGGGCTTGTCCCAGCACATTCAACTCTAATTTACAACCGAGGAACACCATGTCCAGGAAGACTCTGTTGCCCTAGTAACAAGAGCTGAGAACGTAATAATGCTGCCGCCTTGTGGCTGTTTCCCACAACAGCAGCTTTAAACCCAGTGCTAATGGTCGCTTAATAGTCACAAGGACTGCAGGGCTGTAAATGACACCTGCCCTCAAAAAATGCCCTGGGGTAGGGAATAGGCAAGAAAATTCAACACATGACAAATTTTTCAAGAAGTCAATATGAAGAGGGACGTTGTACTCACTCTGTAAAAAAAGGAAAAGGAAAAAAGGACATGCCTAAAGCTCAGTATAAGGAATTATTAGCCACATGCAAATCCAACCTCCAAAAAGGTTTCAGCTCACACCAGTCAAATGACCACCAGCCAGAAGTCTACAAACTATCAATGCTGAAGGGGTTTTAGAGAAATGTGTACCTTCTAGCTGCTGGTGGGATGTTACCGGGTAACAACACTAAGGAAAACTGAATGGAGCTGCTTTAAAAGGTAAAAATTGAGCTACCATATGATGCGGCAGGGCACCTTCTGTGCCTGTAACCTAAGACCACCAGAATCGGAAAGACAGAGGCAGACAAGTGTGCACTGCAGCAATATTTAAATAGCCAAGACATGGAAGCAAATAAAGGTCCATAAACAGATGAATGGACAAAGAAGAAGTGGTATATGTACAAAATGCAATATTAGCCACGAAAAAAAAGTAAAAGAATGGCATATGCAGCACCACTTAATCACACAACGTGAAGTACGTCAGAATGCGAAAGAGAAATGTCCTATGATATCACTTATGTTTTCTGAAAATTCATAAAAAGGAACACATTTCCATAGAGAAAGACAATCTCAGATTGAGAAGACAAACTTACGGTTAAGCCAAAGAAAAGGTGTGAAGAATGGATAAATTAGGATATTGGGGTTAACAAACATATACTAATACATATAAAATATATAAACCCCAAACACCTATGGAATACCATGAGTGGTCTACTGAACACTCTGTAATAACCTTCATGGAAAAGGACACAAAGATCAATAGATATATGTTTATGTGTAAATGAACAAGATTCTTTACACCTAGAACAAAAGACATTTTTCAATCCAATTTGCTCTGATAAAAACTAAAACTTAAAGACACAAACAAGAATTAAGGAGGCTCAAACTTATGGGGGTTTGTCCGGGCACATTCCACTCTAATCTGCAACCTAAAAGCACAACTTGCAGCAAGGTCCTGTTTCCCTAGCAAGCAGAGTTGGCAACGTAGAAATGCTGCCACCCTAAGGCCGTTTCCTCAAACAGCACCTTTAAATCCACTGCTAATGGTCACTAAGATTCACAAGGACTGCAGGGCTGTAAATGACTCATGCCCTCAAAAAATGTCCTGGGGTAGGGAATGGGCAAAAAAATCCAAACGCGCCAAATTTTTCAAGAAGGCAATTTGAAGTTGCAAGTTTAGCTCAATCGTAAAAAAAAATGAAAAGGACATTGATAAACACAAAACAACAGGAATTATTAGACGCATGCAAATCCAAACTACACAAAGCTATCACCTCACACCAGTCACAATGACCATCAGCAAAAAATCAACAAACAATAGATGTTGAAGAAGTTGTGGAGAATAGCGTAACCCCTCGGTCTAAGTGGGATGTAAACTGGTAACAGCCAATAACAGGAACAGAATGGCAGTGCGTTTCAAGGTAAAAATTGAGTTACCATATGATCCA
Source organism: Eschrichtius robustus (assembly GCF_028021215.1). Taxonomy (NCBI): domain Eukaryota; kingdom Metazoa; phylum Chordata; class Mammalia; order Artiodactyla; family Eschrichtiidae; genus Eschrichtius; species Eschrichtius robustus. The sequence goes on from NW_027175423.1 coordinate 235,115, forward strand.
GAAGGCCCACGATTGGGCCTGTCACCTGTGAAAGCCAGAATCAAAAAGACCCAGGATGGAAAATCGTGTATTGCAGCATTATTTACAATAGCCAAGACATGGAAGCAACAAAAATGTCCATCATCAGATGAACGGGCGAAAAAGTGGTCCATGTACACAATGCAATATTAGACACAGAAAAGAATGAAACAATGCCGTTTGCAGCACCATAGATGAGGCCACAGATAATCACACAACTTGAAGTAAGTGAGAAAGCGAGAGACACATATCCTATGATGGCACGTATAGGTGTTATCTAAAAGTTGATAGGAATGAACCTATTTCCACAGAGAAGGACACTCACGTGTTCAGGAAACAAGCTTGTGGTTCACCAAAGGGAAAGGTGTGAGGAATGTACAACGGAGGATATTGGGTTTAACAGACATATGCTAATACTTATAAAATATATAATCATCAAAGACATACCGAATACCAAGAGAGGGCTACACAACATTCTGTAATAACCTATATGGAACGGGATCCAAACATGAAAAGATATATGTATCAATGAAAGGGATTCTGTACACCTAGGACAAACACAACATTGCAATCAAATTTGATCTGAGAAAAATGAAAATTAAATTAAGAATACCAACAACAAATAAGAAGACATAGTTTTTGGGGGTTTGTCCTGGCACATTCCACTTTACTTTACAACCTACAAACAGGACTTCCAGGAAGGCTCTGTTGCCCTAGAAACCAGAGTTGGGAATATAGAAATGCTGCCTCCTTGTGGCCGTGTCCTGCAACAGCATCTTTAAACCCAGAGCTAATGCTCATGTAATATTCACAATTACTACAGGGCTGTAAATGACACCTGCCCTCAAAAAATGTCCTGGTGCAGGTAATGGCCACAGGAATCCAGAACATGGCAAATTTTTCAAGGAAACAATTTGAAGAGGCAAGTTTCTCTGTTTTACTTTAAAAAAACGAAAACAAAACGGACGTAGATAAAAGCTCAATATCGGGAATTATTAGACGCATGCAAATCCAAACTACAAAAAGGTATCACCACCCAACACTCAAAATGCCATCAGTAAAAAGTCTACAAACAATAAATGCTGAAGGGCCTTTAGAGATCCGTGTACCCTCTAGTTGCTGGTCGGATGTAAACTGGTAACAGCCAGTAGTGAGAACCAAATGGAGGTGCGTTGAACGGTAAAAATGGAACTACCATATGATCTAGTAGGCCCACTGCTGGGCCTTACCCCGGAGAAGACCAGAATCCAAAAGACACAGGCTGGCAATCCTGCACTGCACCAATATTTAGCAGAGCCAAGACTTGGAAGTAACCAAAATGTCCATCTACAGATGAATGTAAAAAGAAGAAGTGGTCCATGTACACAATGCAATATTCGCTATGGAAAAGTATGCAACACTGCTCTTTGCAGCACCATAGATGAGCCTAGAGATAATCACAGAACATGAGGTAAGTCGGAAAGCAGACGACAAATAACCTGTGATATCACTCCTACGTGTTACCTAACAACTGACACATATGAACATATTTCCACAGAGAAAGACTCTCACAGACTTAGAAAACAAACTATGGTTATCTAAAGGGAAAGGTGGGAGGAATGGATACATTAAGATTAGGGTTACCATACGTATACAAATACATATCCAACACATGTATCAAAAAGACCGACCATATACCAAGGGAGGTCTACTGAACGCTCTGTAATAATTCACACAGGGGCTTGCCTGGTGGCACCGTGGTGAAGAATCCGCCTGCCAATGCAGGGGACACAGGTTCGATCCCTGGTTCGGGAAGATCCCACATGCTGCAGAGCAACTAAGCCCGTGCACCACCACTAATGAGCCAACGCTCTGGAGCCCATGAGCCATAACTACTGAGCCCATGCGCCACAACTACTGAAGACTGCACGCCTAGAGCCCGTGCTCCACAACAAGAGAAGCCACTGCAGTGAGAACCCTGTGCACCACAATGGAGAGTAGCCCTCACTCAGCGCAACTAGAGAATGCCCACAGGCAGCAACGAAGATCCAACTCAGCCAAAAATAAATAAATAAATAAAATAAATTTATAAAAAAATAATAGTAATTTACATGGGAAGAGGATCTTTACATGAATAGATATATATATAATGTTCAATTGAACCTGATTGTGTACACGCAGTACAAACACTATTCTACTCATTACCCCAATTTAAAAAATGAAAACCACAAACAACAATTAATGAGACATAAAGTTATTGAGTATTTCCCCGGCACATTCCATTCTAATTTACAACCTAGGAACACAACTTTCAGGAAGGCCCTGCCGCCCTCGTAACTAGATTTGGGAATGGAGAAATGCTGCCGCCTTGTGACCGTTTCCCACAACGGCAGCTTTGAACACAGGGCCAACGGTCATTTAAGATTCACAGTAATTGTAGGGCTGTAAATGACACGTGTGCTCAAAAAAGGTCCTGGGGTAGGTAATGGCCAAAAAAGTTCACAACACGGAAAATGTTTCAAGAAAACAGTTTGAAGAGGTACGTCTTACTCACTCTGTTATTTCAAAAAAAGAAGAACATGGATAAAAGCTCAATATCAGGAATTATTGGTTGGATGCAAATCCAAACTACAAAAAGATTTCGCCACCCAATATTCAAAATGCCATCCATAAAAAGTCTGCAAACAATGAATGCTGACGGGTTGGTGGAGAAATCCATACCCACTACGCAGTTGGTTGGATGTAAACTGGTAAGAGCTAATCATGAGAACAGAATGGAGCTGCATTTAAAACGTAAACACTGAGCTACCATATGATGCGGCCGATCCCCTAATGGGCCTATACCCTTGGAAGACCAGAATCGGAAAGGCACAGGCAGGCAAACATGCACTGCAGCAATACTTACAATAGCCAAGACATGCAAGCAAACAAAATGTCCATCAACAGATAAATGGACAAAGAAGAAGTGGTATACGTACCGAATGGAATAGTAGCCTCGGAAGAAAAATGAACAATGCCGCTTTCAGGACTACAGATGAGCCTAGAAATAACCATCCTACGTTATGTAAATCAAAAGGGAATGACAAATATTCTATGATATCATTTATACATGTTATCCTAAGATTGCTACCAATGAACATATTTCCACAGAAAAAGACACACACAGACTTATGAAACAAACTAATGGTTAACCAAAATGAAAGCTGGGAGGATGGAAAAATTAGGATTATGGGGGTAGCATACATATACTTATGTATGTTAAATGTATATAAACATATAACATATAAACTACATGAAATATATTATCACCAATACATATAAAATATATAATGACAAAACACCTACCAAATACCAAGGGAGGTCTACTCAACATTCTGTAATAACATACACGGTAACAGGATCCGAAGATGAACAGACATATGTATGAATCATTGAGCAGATTCTGTAGAGCCAGACAATCACAACTCTCTAATCAAATTTACTCCGATAAGAAATAGAAATTAAATTTAAATAACAAACATAAGTAAGGAGACATAAACTTCTGGGGGCTTGTCCCAGCACATTCAACTCTAATTTACAACCGAGGAACACCATGTCCAGGAAGACTCTGTTGCCCTAGTAACAAGAGCTGAGAACGTAATAATGCTGCCGCCTTGTGGCTGTTTCCCACAACAGCAGCTTTAAACCCAGTGCTAATGGTCGCTTAATAGTCACAAGGACTGCAGGGCTGTAAATGACACCTGCCCTCAAAAAATGCCCTGGGGTAGGGAATAGGCAAGAAAATTCAACACATGACAAATTTTTCAAGAAGTCAATATGAAGAGGGACGTTGTACTCACTCTGTAAAAAAAGGAAAAGGAAAAAAGGACATGCCTAAAGCTCAGTATAAGGAATTATTAGCCACATGCAAATCCAACCTCCAAAAAGGTTTCAGCTCACACCAGTCAAATGACCACCAGCCAGAAGTCTACAAACTATCAATGCTGAAGGGGTTTTAGAGAAATGTGTACCTTCTAGCTGCTGGTGGGATGTTACCGGGTAACAACACTAAGGAAAACTGAATGGAGCTGCTTTAAAAGGTAAAAATTGAGCTACCATATGATGCGGCAGGGCACCTTCTGTGCCTGTAACCTAAGACCACCAGAATCGGAAAGACAGAGGCAGACAAGTGTGCACTGCAGCAATATTTAAATAGCCAAGACATGGAAGCAAATAAAGGTCCATAAACAGATGAATGGACAAAGAAGAAGTGGTATATGTACAAAATGCAATATTAGCCACGAAAAAAAAGTAAAAGAATGGCATATGCAGCACCACTTAATCACACAACGTGAAGTACGTCAGAATGCGAAAGAGAAATGTCCTATGATATCACTTATGTTTTCTGAAAATTCATAAAAAGGAACACATTTCCATAGAGAAAGACAATCTCAGATTGAGAAGACAAACTTACGGTTAAGCCAAAGAAAAGGTGTGAAGAATGGATAAATTAGGATATTGGGGTTAACAAACATATACTAATACATATAAAATATATAAACCCCAAACACCTATGGAATACCATGAGTGGTCTACTGAACACTCTGTAATAACCTTCATGGAAAAGGACACAAAGATCAATAGATATATGTTTATGTGTAAATGAACAAGATTCTTTACACCTAGAACAAAAGACATTTTTCAATCCAATTTGCTCTGATAAAAACTAAAACTTAAAGACACAAACAAGAATTAAGGAGGCTCAAACTTATGGGGGTTTGTCCGGGCACATTCCACTCTAATCTGCAACCTAAAAGCACAACTTGCAGCAAGGTCCTGTTTCCCTAGCAAGCAGAGTTGGCAACGTAGAAATGCTGCCACCCTAAGGCCGTTTCCTCAAACAGCACCTTTAAATCCACTGCTAATGGTCACTAAGATTCACAAGGACTGCAGGGCTGTAAATGACTCATGCCCTCAAAAAATGTCCTGGGGTAGGGAATGGGCAAAAAAATCCAAACGCGCCAAATTTTTCAAGAAGGCAATTTGAAGTTGCAAGTTTAGCTCAATCGTAAAAAAAAATGAAAAGGACATTGATAAACACAAAACAACAGGAATTATTAGACGCATGCAAATCCAAACTACACAAAGCTATCACCTCACACCAGTCACAATGACCATCAGCAAAAAATCAACAAACAATAGATGTTGAAGAAGTTGTGGAGAATAGCGTAACCCCTCGGTCTAAGTGGGATGTAAACTGGTAACAGCCAATAACAGGAACAGAATGGCAGTGCGTTTCAAGGTAAAAATTGAGTTACCATATGATCCAGAAGGCCCACGATTGGGCCTGTCACCTGTGAAAGCCAGAATCAAAAAGACCCAGGATGGAAAATCGTGTATTGCAGCATTATTTACAATAGCCAAGACATGGAAGCAACAAAAATGTCCATCATCAGATGAACGGGCGAAAAAGTGGTCCATGTACACAATGCAATATTAGACACAGAAAAGAATGAAACAATGCCGTTTGCAGCACCATAGATGAGGCCACAGATAATCACACAACTTGAAGTAAGTGAGAAAGCGAGAGACACATATCCTATGATGGCACGTATAGGTGTTATCTAAAAGTTGATAGGAATGAACCTATTTCCACAGAGAAGGACACTCACGTGTTCAGGAAACAAGCTTGTGGTTCACCAAAGGGAAAGGTGTGAGGAATGTACAACGGAGGATATTGGGTTTAACAGACATATGCTAATACTTATAAAATATATAATCATCAAAGACATACCGAATACCAAGAGAGGGCTACACAACATTCTGTAATAACCTATATGGAACGGGATCCAAACATGAAAAGATATATGTATCAATGAAAGGGATTCTGTACACCTAGGACAAACACAACATTGCAATCAAATTTGATCTGAGAAAAATGAAAATTAAATTAAGAATACCAACAACAAATAAGAAGACATAGTTTTTGGGGGTTTGTCCTGGCACATTCCACTTTACTTTACAACCTACAAACAGGACTTCCAGGAAGGCTCTGTTGCCCTAGAAACCAGAGTTGGGAATATAGAAATGCTGCCTCCTTGTGGCCGTGTCCTGCAACAGCATCTTTAAACCCAGAGCTAATGCTCATGTAATATTCACAATTACTACAGGGCTGTAAATGACACCTGCCCTCAAAAAATGTCCTGGTGCAGGTAATGGCCACAGGAATCCAGAACATGGCAAATTTTTCAAGGAAACAATTTGAAGAGGCAAGTTTCTCTGTTTTACTTTAAAAAAACGAAAACAAAACGGACGTAGATAAAAGCTCAATATCGGGAATTATTAGACGCATGCAAATCCAAACTACAAAAAGGTATCACCACCCAACACTCAAAATGCCATCAGTAAAAAGTCTACAAACAATAAATGCTGAAGGGCCTTTAGAGATCCGTGTACCCTCTAGTTGCTGGTCGGATGTAAACTGGTAACAGCCAGTAGTGAGAACCAAATGGAGGTGCGTTGAACGGTAAAAATGGAACTACCATATGATCTAGTAGGCCCACTGCTGGGCCTTACCCCGGAGAAGACCAGAATCCAAAAGACACAGGCTGGCAATCCTGCACTGCACCAATATTTAGCAGAGCCAAGACTTGGAAGTAACCAAAATGTCCATCTACAGATGAATGTAAAAAGAAGAAGTGGTCCATGTACACAATGCAATATTCGCTATGGAAAAGTATGCAACACTGCTCTTTGCAGCACCATAGATGAGCCTAGAGATAATCACAGAACATGAGGTAAGTCGGAAAGCAGACGACAAATAACCTGTGATATCACTCCTACGTGTTACCTAACAACTGACACATATGAACATATTTCCACAGAGAAAGACTCTCACAGACTTAGAAAACAAACTATGGTTATCTAAAGGGAAAGGTGGGAGGAATGGATACATTAAGATTAGGGTTACCATACGTATACAAATACATATCCAACACATGTATCAAAAAGACCGACCATATACCAAGGGAGGTCTACTGAACGCTCTGTAATAATTCACACAGGGGCTTGCCTGGTGGCACCGTGGTGAAGAATCCGCCTGCCAATGCAGGGGACACAGGTTCGATCCCTGGTTCGGGAAGATCCCACATGCTGCAGAGCAACTAAGCCCGTGCACCACCACTAATGAGCCAACGCTCTGGAGCCCATGAGCCATAACTACTGAGCCCATGCGCCACAACTACTGAAGACTGCACGCCTAGAGCCCGTGCTCCACAACAAGAGAAGCCACTGCAGTGAGAACCCTGTGCACCGCAATGGAGAGTAGCCCTCACTCAGCGCAACTAGAGAATGCCCACAGGCAGCAACGAAGATCCAACTCAGCCAAAAATAAATAAATAAATAAAATAAATTTATAAAAAAATAATAGTAATTTACATGGGAAGAGGATCTTTACATGAATAGATATATATATAATGTTCAATTGAACCTGATTGTGTACACGCAGTACAAACACTATTCTACTCATTACCCCAATTTAAAAAATGAAAACCACAAACAACAATTAATGAGACATAAAGTTATTGAGTATTTCCCCGGCACATTCCATTCTAATTTACAACCTAGGAACACAACTTTCAGGAAGGCCCTGCCGCCCTCGTAACTAGATTTGGGAATGGAGAAATGCTGCCGCCTTGTGACCGTTTCCCACAACGGCAGCTTTGAACACAGGGCCAACGGTCATTTAAGATTCACAGTAATTGTAGGGCTGTAAATGACACGTGTGCTCAAAAAAGGTCCTGGGGTAGGTAATGGCCAAAAAAGTTCACAACACGGAAAATGTTTCAAGAAAACAGTTTGAAGAGGTACGTCTTACTCACTCTGTTATTTCAAAAAAAGAAGAACATGGATAAAAGCTCAATATCAGGAATTATTGGTTGGATGCAAATCCAAACTACAAAAAGATTTCGCCACCCAATATTCAAAATGCCATCCGTAAAAAGTCTGCAAACAATGAATGCTGACGGGTTGGTGGAGAAATCCATACCCACTACGCAGTTGGTTGGATGTAAACTGGTAAGAGCTAATCATGAGAACAGAATGGAGCTGCATTTAAAACGTAAACACTGAGCTACCATATGATGCGGCCGATCCCCTAATGGGCCTATACCCTTGGAAGACCAGAATCGGAAAGGCACAGGCAGGCAAACATGCACTGCAGCAATACTTACAATAGCCAAGACATGCAAGCAAACAAAATGTCCATCAACAGATAAATGGACAAAGAAGAAGTGGTATACGTACCGAATGGAATAGTAGCCTCGGAAGAAAAATGAACAATGCCGCTTTCAGGACTACAGATGAGCCTAGAAATAACCATCCTACGTTATGTAAATCAAAAGGGAATGACAAATATTCTATGATATCATTTATACATGTTATCCTAAGATTGCTACCAATGAACATATTTCCACAGAAAAAGACACACACAGACTTATGAAACAAACTAATGGTTAACCAAAATGAAAGCTGGGAGGATGGAAAAATTAGGATTATGGGGGTAGCATACATATACTTATGTATGTTAAATGTATATAAACATATAACATATAAACTACATGAAATATATTATCACCAATACATATAAAATATATAATGACAAAACACCTACCAAATACCAAGGGAGGTCTACTCAACATTCTGTAATAACATACACGGTAACAGGATCCGAAGATGAACAGACATATGTATGAATCATTGAGCAGATTCTGTAGAGCCAGACAATCACAACTCTCTAATCAAATTTACTCCGATAAGAAATAGAAATTAAATTTAAATAACAAACATAAGTAAGGAGACATAAACTTCTGGGGGCTTGTCCCAGCACATTCAACTCTAATTTACAACCGAGGAACACCATGTCCAGGAAGACTCTGTTGCCCTAGTAACAAGAGCTGAGAACGTAATAATGCTGCCGCCTTGTGGCTGTTTCCCACAACAGCAGCTTTAAACCCAGTGCTAATGGTCGCTTAATAGTCACAAGGACTGCAGGGCTGTAAATGACACCTGCCCTCAAAAAATGCCCTGGGGTAGGGAATAGGCAAGAAAATTCAACACATGACAAATTTTTCAAGAAGTCAATATGAAGAGGGACGTTGTACTCACTCTGTAAAAAAAGGAAAAGGAAAAAAGGACATGCCTAAAGCTCAGTATAAGGAATTATTAGCCACATGCAAATCCAACCTCCAAAAAGGTTTCAGCTCACACCAGTCAAATGACCACCAGCCAGAAGTCTACAAACTATCAATGCTGAAGGGGTTTTAGAGAAATGTGTACCTTCTAGCTGCTGGTGGGATGTTACCGGGTAACAACACTAAGGAAAACTGAATGGAGCTGCTTTAAAAGGTAAAAATTGAGCTACCATATGATGCGGCAGGGCACCTTCTGTGCCTGTAACCTAAGACCACCAGAATCGGAAAGACAGAGGCAGACAAGTGTGCACTGCAGCAATATTTAAATAGCCAAGACATGGAAGCAAATAAAGGTCCATAAACAGATGAATGGACAAAGAAGAAGTGGTATATGTACAAAATGCAATATTAGCCACGAAAAAAAAGTAAAAGAATGGCATATGCAGCACCACTTAATCACACAACGTGAAGTACGTCAGAATGCGAAAGAGAAATGTCCTATGATATCACTTATGTTTTCTGAAAATTCATAAAAAGGAACACATTTCCATAGAGAAAGACAATCTCAGATTGAGAAGACAAACTTACGGTTAAGCCAAAGAAAAGGTGTGAAGAATGGATAAATTAGGATATTGGGGTTAACAAACATATACTAATACATATAAAATATATAAACCCCAAACACCTATGGAATACCATGAGTGGTCTACTGAACACTCTGTAATAACCTTCATGGAAAAGGACACAAAGATCAATAGATATATGTTTATGTGTAAATGAACAAGATTCTTTACACCTAGAACAAAAGACATTTTTCAATCCAATTTGCTCTGATAAAAACTAAAACTTAAAGACACAAACAAGAATTAAGGAGGCTCAAACTTATGGGGGTTTGTCCGGGCACATTCCACTCTAATCTGCAACCTAAAAGCACAACTTGCAGCAAGGTCCTGTTTCCCTAGCAAGCAGAGTTGGCAACGTAGAAATGCTGCCACCCTAAGGCCGTTTCCTCAAACAGCACCTTTAAATCCACTGCTAATGGTCACTAAGATTCACAAGGACTGCAGGGCTGTAAATGACTCATGCCCTCAAAAAATGTCCTGGGGTAGGGAATGGGCAAAAAAATCCAAACGCGCCAAATTTTTCAAGAAGGCAATTTGAAGTTGCAAGTTTAGCTCAATCGTAAAAAAAAATGAAAAGGACATTGATAAACACAAAACAACAGGAATTATTAGACGCATGCAAATCCAAACTACACAAAGCTATCACCTCACACCAGTCACAATGACCATCAGCAAAAAATCAACAAACAATAGATGTTGAAGAAGTTGTGGAGAATAGCGTAACCCCTCGGTCTAAGTGGGATGTAAACTGGTAACAGCCAATAACAGGAACAGAATGGCAGTGCGTTTCAAGGTAAAAATTGAGTTACCATATGATCCAGAAGGCCCACGATTGGGCCTGTCACCTGTGAAAGCCAGAATCAAAAAGACCCAGGATGGAAAATCGTGTATTGCAGCATTATTTACAATAGCCAAGACATGGAAGCAACAAAAATGTCCATCATCAGATGAACGGGCGAAAAAGTGGTCCATGTACACAATGCAATATTAGACACAGAAAAGAATGAAACAATGCCGTTTGCAGCACCATAGATGAGGCCACAGATAATCACACAACTTGAAGTAAGTGAGAAAGCGAGAGACACATATCCTATGATGGCACGTATAGGTGTTATCTAAAAGTTGATAGGAATGAACCTATTTCCACAGAGAAGGACACTCACGTGTTCAGGAAACAAGCTTGTGGTTCACCAAAGGGAAAGGTGTGAGGAATGTACAACGGAGGATATTGGGTTTAACAGACATATGCTAATACTTATAAAATATATAATCATCAAAGACATACCGAATACCAAGAGAGGGCTACACAACATTCTGTAATAACCTATATGGAACGGGATCCAAACATGAAAAGATATATGTATCAATGAAAGGGATTCTGTACACCTAGGACAAACACAACATTGCAATCAAATTTGATCTGAGAAAAATGAAAATTAAATTAAGAATACCAACAACAAATAAGAAGACATAGTTTTTGGGGGTTTGTCCTGGCACATTCCACTTTACTTTACAACCTACAAACAGGACTTCCAGGAAGGCTCTGTTGCCCTAGAAACCAGAGTTGGGAATATAGAAATGCTGCCTCCTTGTGGCCGTGTCCTGCAACAGCATCTTTAAACCCAGAGCTAATGCTCATGTAATATTCACAATTACTACAGGGCTGTAAATGACACCTGCCCTCAAAAAATGTCCTGGTGCAGGTAATGGCCACAGGAATCCAGAACATGGCAAATTTTTCAAGGAAACAATTTGAAGAGGCAAGTTTCTCTGTTTTACTTTAAAAAAACGAAAACAAAACGGACGTAGATAAAAGCTCAATATCGGGAATTATTAGACGCATGCAAATCCAAACTACAAAAAGGTATCACCACCCAACACTCAAAATGCCATCAGTAAAAAGTCTACAAACAATAAATGCTGAAGGGCCTTTAGAGATCCGTGTACCCTCTAGTTGCTGGTCGGATGTAAACTGGTAACAGCCAGTAGTGAGAACCAAATGGAGGTGCGTTGAACGGTAAAAATGGAACTACCATATGATCTAGTAGGCCCACTGCTGGGCCTTACCCCGGAGAAGACCAGAATCCAAAAGACACAGGCTGGCAATCCTGCACTGCACCAATATTTAGCAGAGCCAAGACTTGGAAGTAACCAAAATGTCCATCTACAGATGAATGTAAAAAGAAGAAGTGGTCCATGTACACAATGCAATATTCGCTATGGAAAAGTATGCAACACTGCTCTTTGCAGCACCATAGATGAGCCTAGAGATAATCACAGAACATGAGGTAAGTCGGAAAGCAGACGACAAATAACCTGTGATATCACTCCTACGTGTTACCTAACAACTGACACATATGAACATATTTCCACAGAGAAAGACTCTCACAGACTTAGAAAACAAACTATGGTTATCTAAAGGGAAAGGTGGGAGGAATGGATACATTAAGATTAGGGTTACCATACGTATACAAATACATATCCAACACATGTATCAAAAAGACCGACCATATACCAAGGGAGGTCTACTGAACGCTCTGTAATAATTCACACAGGGGCTTGCCTGGTGGCACCGTGGTGAAGAATCCGCCTGCCAATGCAGGGGACACAGGTTCGATCCCTGGTTCGGGAAGATCCCACATGCTGCAGAGCAACTAAGCCCGTGCACCACCACTAATGAGCCAACGCTCTGGAGCCCATGAGCCATAACTACTGAGCCCATGCGCCACAACTACTGAAGACTGCACGCCTAGAGCCCGTGCTCCACAACAAGAGAAGCCACTGCAGTGAGAACCCTGTGCACCACAATGGAGAGTAGCCCTCACTCAGCGCAACTAGAGAATGCCCACAGGCAGCAACGAAGATCCAACTCAGCCAAAAATAAATAAATAAATAAAATAAATTTATAAAAAAATAATAGTAATTTACATGGGAAGAGGATCTTTACATGAATAGATATATATATAATGTTCAATTGAACCTGATTGTGTACACGCAGTACAAACACTATTCTACTCATTACCCCAATTTAAAAAATGAAAACCACAAACAACAATTAATGAGACATAAAGTTATTGAGTATTTCCCCGGCACATTCCATTCTAATTTACAACCTAGGAACACAACTTTCAGGAAGGCCCTGCCGCCCTCGTAACTAGATTTGGGAATGGAGAAATGCTGCCGCCTTGTGACCGTTTCCCACAACGGCAGCTTTGAACACAGGGCCAACGGTCATTTAAGATTCACAGTAATTGTAGGGCTGTAAATGACACGTGTGCTCAAAAAAGGTCCTGGGGTAGGTAATGGCCAAAAAAGTTCACAACACGGAAAATGTTTCAAGAAAACAGTTTGAAGAGGTACGTCTTACTCACTCTGTTATTTCAAAAAAAGAAGAACATGGATAAAAGCTCAATATCAGGAATTATTGGTTGGATGCAAATCCAAACTACAAAAAGATTTCGCCACCCAATATTCAAAATGCCATCCATAAAAAGTCTGCAAACAATGAATGCTGACGGGTTGGTGGAGAAATCCATACCCACTACGCAGTTGGTTGGATGTAAACTGGTAAGAGCTAATCATGAGAACAGAATGGAGCTGCATTTAAAACGTAAACACTGAGCTACCATATGATGCGGCCGATCCCCTAATGGGCCTATACCCTTGGAAGACCAGAATCGGAAAGGCACAGGCAGGCAAACATGCACTGCAGCAATACTTACAATAGCCAAGACATGCAAGCAAACAAAATGTCCATCAACAGATAAATGGACAAAGAAGAAGTGGTATACGTACCAAATGGAATAGTAGCCTCGGAAGAAAAATGAACAATGCCGCTTTCAGGACTACAGATGAGCCTAGAAATAACCATCCTACGTTATGTAAATCAAAAGGGAATGACAAATATTCTATGATATCATTTATACATGTTATCCTAAGATTGCTACCAATGAACATATTTCCACAGAAAAAGACACACACAGACTTATGAAACAAACTAATGGTTAACCAAAATGAAAGCTGGGAGGATGGAAAAATTAGGATTATGGGGGTAGCATACATATACTTATGTATGTTAAATGTATATAAACATATAACATATAAACTACATGAAATATATTATCACCAATACATATAAAATATATAATGACAAAACACCTACCAAATACCAAGGGAGGTCTACTCAACATTCTGTAATAACATACACGGTAACAGGATCCGAAGATGAACAGACATATGTATGAATCATTGAGCAGATTCTGTAGAGCCAGACAATCACAACTCTCTAATCAAATTTACTCCGATAAGAAATAGAAATTAAATTTAAATAACAAACATAAGTAAGGAGACATAAACTTCTGGGGGCTTGTCCCAGCACATTCAACTCTAATTTACAACCGAGGAACACCATGTCCAGGAAGACTCTGTTGCCCTAGTAACAAGAGCTGAGAACGTAATAATGCTGCCGCCTTGTGGCTGTTTCCCACAACAGCAGCTTTAAACCCAGTGCTAATGGTCGCTTAATAGTCACAAGGACTGCAGGGCTGTAAATGACACCTGCCCTCAAAAAATGCCCTGGGGTAGGGAATAGGCAAGAAAATTCAACACATGACAAATTTTTCAAGAAGTCAATATGAAGAGGGACGTTGTACTCACTCTGTAAAAAAAGGAAAAGGAAAAAAGGACATGCCTAAAGCTCAGTATAAGGAATTATTAGCCACATGCAAATCCAACCTCCAAAAAGGTTTCAGCTCACACCAGTCAAATGACCACCAGCCAGAAGTCTACAAACTATCAATGCTGAAGGGGTTTTAGAGAAATGTGTACCTTCTAGCTGCTGGTGGGATGTTACCGGGTAACAACACTAAGGAAAACTGAATGGAGCTGCTTTAAAAGGTAAAAATTGAGCTACCATATGATGCGGCAGGGCACCTTCTGTGCCTGTAACCTAAGACCACCAGAATCGGAAAGACAGAGGCAGACAAGTGTGCACTGCAGCAATATTTAAATAGCCAAGACATGGAAGCAAATAAAGGTCCATAAACAGATGAATGGACAAAGAAGAAGTGGTATATGTACAAAATGCAATATTAGCCACGAAAAAAAAGTAAAAGAATGGCATATGCAGCACCACTTAATCACACAACGTGAAGTACGTCAGAATGCGAAAGAGAAATGTCCTATGATATCACTTATGTTTTCTGAAAATTCATAAAAAGGAACACATTTCCATAGAGAAAGACAATCTCAGATTGAGAAGACAAACTTACGGTTAAGCCAAAGAAAAGGTGTGAAGAATGGATAAATTAGGATATTGGGGTTAACAAACATATACTAATACATATAAAATATATAAACCCCAAACACCTATGGAATACCATGAGTGGTCTACTGAACACTCTGTAATAACCTTCATGGAAAAGGACACAAAGATCAATAGATATATGTTTATGTGTAAATGAACAAGATTCTTTACACCTAGAACAAAAGACATTTTTCAATCCAATTTGCTCTGATAAAAACTAAAACTTAAAGACACAAACAAGAATTAAGGAGGCTCAAACTTATGGGGGTTTGTCCGGGCACATTCCACTCTAATCTGCAACCTAAAAGCACAACTTGCAGCAAGGTCCTGTTTCCCTAGCAAGCAGAGTTGGCAACGTAGAAATGCTGCCACCCTAAGGCCGTTTCCTCAAACAGCACCTTTAAATCCACTGCTAATGGTCACTAAGATTCACAAGGACTGCAGGGCTGTAAATGACTCATGCCCTCAAAAAATGTCCTGGGGTAGGGAATGGGCAAAAAAATCCAAACGCGCCAAATTTTTCAAGAAGGCAATTTGAAGTTGCAAGTTTAGCTCAATCGTAAAAAAAAATGAAAAGGACATTGATAAACACAAAACAACAGGAATTATTAGACGCATGCAAATCCAAACTACACAAAGCTATCACCTCACACCAGTCACAATGACCATCAGCAAAAAATCAACAAACAATAGATGTTGAAGAAGTTGTGGAGAATAGCGTAACCCCTCGGTCTAAGTGGGATGTAAACTGGTAACAGCCAATAACAGGAACAGAATGGCAGTGCGTTTCAAGGTAAAAATTGAGTTACCATATGATCCAGAAGGCCCACGATTGGGCCTGTCACCTGTGAAAGCCAGAATCAAAAAGACCCAGGATGGAAAATCGTGTATTGCAGCATTATTTACAATAGCCAAGACATGGAAGCAACAAAAATGTCCATCATCAGATGAACGGGCGAAAAAGTGGTCCATGTACACAATGCAATATTAGACACAGAAAAGAATGAAACAATGCCGTTTGCAGCACCATAGATGAGGCCACAGATAATCACACAACTTGAAGTAAGTGAGAAAGCGAGAGACACATATCCTATGATGGCACGTATAGGTGTTATCTAAAAGTTGATAGGAATGAACCTATTTCCACAGAGAAGGACACTCACGTGTTCAGGAAACAAGCTTGTGGTTCACCAAAGGGAAAGGTGTGAGGAATGTACAACGGAGGATATTGGGTTTAACAGACATATGCTAATACTTATAAAATATATAATCATCAAAGACATACCGAATACCAAGAGAGGGCTACACAACATTCTGTAATAACCTATATGGAACGGGATCCAAACATGAAAAGATATATGTATCAATGAAAGGGATTCTGTACACCTAGGACAAACACAACATTGCAATCAAATTTGATCTGAGAAAAATGAAAATTAAATTAAGAATACCAACAACAAATAAGAAGACATAGTTTTTGGGGGTTTGTCCTGGCACATTCCACTTTACTTTACAACCTACAAACAGGACTTCCAGGAAGGCTCTGTTGCCCTAGAAACCAGAGTTGGGAATATAGAAATGCTGCCTCCTTGTGGCCGTGTCCTGCAACAGCATCTTTAAACCCAGAGCTAATGCTCATGTAATATTCACAATTACTACAGGGCTGTAAATGACACCTGCCCTCAAAAAATGTCCTGGTGCAGGTAATGGCCACAGGAATCCAGAACATGGCAAATTTTTCAAGGAAACAATTTGAAGAGGCAAGTTTCTCTGTTTTACTTTAAAAAAACGAAAACAAAACGGACGTAGATAAAAGCTCAATATCGGGAATTATTAGACGCATGCAAATCCAAACTACAAAAAGGTATCACCACCCAACACTCAAAATGCCATCAGTAAAAAGTCTACAAACAATAAATGCTGAAGGGCCTTTAGAGATCCGTGTACCCTCTAGTTGCTGGTCGGATGTAAACTGGTAACAGCCAGTAGTGAGAACCAAATGGAGGTGCGTTGAACGGTAAAAATGGAACTACCATATGATCTAGTAGGCCCACTGCTGGGCCTTACCCCGGAGAAGACCAGAATCCAAAAGACACAGGCTGGCAATCCTGCACTGCACCAATATTTAGCAGAGCCAAGACTTGGAAGTAACCAAAATGTCCATCTACAGATGAATGTAAAAAGAGAAGAAGTGGTCCATGTACACAATGCAATATTCGCTATGGAAAAGTATGCAACACTGCTCTTTGCAGCACCATAGATGAGCCTAGAGATAATCACAGAACATGAGGTAAGTCGGAAAGCAGACGACAAATAACCTGTGATATCACTCCTACGTGTTACCTAACAACTGACACATATGAACATATTTCCACAGAGAAAGACTCTCACAGACTTAGAAAACAAACTATGGTTATCTAAAGGGAAAGGTGGGAGGAATGGATACATTAAGATTAGGGTTACCATACGTATACAAATACATATCCAACACATGTATCAAAAAGACCGACCATATACCAAGGGAGGTCTACTGAACGCTCTGTAATAATTCACACAGGGGCTTGCCTGGTGGCACCGTGGTGAAGAATCCGCCTGCCAATGCAGGGGACACAGGTTCGATCCCCCGGTTCGGGAAGATCCCACATGCTGCAGAGCAACTAAGCCCGTGCACCACCACTAATGAGCCAACGCTCTGGAGCCCATGAGCCATAACTACTGAGCCCATGCGCCACAACTACTGAAGACTGCACGCCTAGAGCCCGTGCTCCACAACAAGAGAAGCCACTGCAGTGAGAACCCCTGTGCACCACAATGGAGAGTAGCCCTCACTCAGCGCAACTAGAGAATGCCCGACAGGCAGCAACGAAGATCCAACTCAGCCAAAAATAAATAAATAAATAAAATAAATTTATAAAAAAATAATAGTAATTTACATGGGAAGAGGATCTTTACATGAATAGATATATATATAATGTTCAATTGAACCTGATTGTGTACACGCAGTACAAACACTATTCTACTCATTACCCCCAATTTAAAAAATGAAAACCACAAACAACAATTAATGAGACATAAAGTTATTGAGTATTTCCCCGGCACATTCCATTCTAATTTACAACCTAGGAACACAACTTTCAGGAAGGCCCTGCCGCCCTCGTAACTAGATTTGGGAATGGAGAAATGCTGCCGCCTTGTGACCGTTTCCCACAACGGCAGCTTTGAACACAGGGCCAACGGTCATTTAAGATTCACAGTAATTGTAGGGCTGTAAATGACACGTGTGCTCAAAAAAGGTCCTGGGGTAGGTAATGGCCAAAAAAGTTCACAACACGGAAAATGTTTCAAGAAAACAGTTTGAAGAGGTACGTCTTACTCACTCTGTTATTTCAAAAAAAGAAGAACATGGATAAAAGCTCAATATCAGGAATTATTGGTTGGATGCAAATCCAAACTACAAAAAGATTTCGCCACCCAATATTCAAAATGCCATCCATAAAAAGTCTGCAAACAATGAATGCTGACGGGTTGGTGGAGAAATCCATACCCACTTACGCAGTTGGTTGGATGTAAACTGGTAAGAGCTAATCATGAGAACAGAATGGAGCTGCATTTAAAACGTAAACACTGAGCTACCATATGATGCGGCCGATCCCCTAATGGGCCTATACCCTTGGAAGACCAGAATCGGAAAGGCACAGGCAGGCAAACATGCACTGCAGCAATACTTACAATAGCCAAGACATGCAAGCAAACAAAATGTCCATCAACAGATAAATGGACAAAGAAGAAGTGGTATACGTACCGAATGGAATAGTAGCCTCGGAAGAAAATGAACAATGCCGCTTTCAGGACTACAGATGAGCCTAGAAATAACCATCCTACGTTATGTAAATCAAAAGGGAATGACAAATATTCTATGATATCATTTATACATGTTATCCTAAGATTGCTACCAATGAACATATTTCCACAGAAAAAGACACACACAGACTTATGAAACAAACTAATGGTTAACCAAAATGAAAGCTGGGAGGATGGAAAAATTAGGATTATGGGGGTAGCATACATATACTTATGTATGTTAAATGTATATAAACATATAACATATAAACTACATGAAATATATTATCACCAATACATATAAAATATATAATGACAAAACACCTACCAAATACCAAGGGAGGTCTACTCAACATTCTGTAATAACATACACGGTAACAGGATCCGAAGATGAACAGACATATGTATGAATCATTGAGCAGATTCTGTAGAGCCAGACAATCACAACTCTA